>NC_081568.1:119015674-119315674 GCF_022355385.1 Mustela nigripes
AAGAATTATATTTTATTAATCTTTGAATTCTCTCCAATTTCATTTGAAACATATCGCAGCTCCTAAAACATAACAGATGATCAGATAATGTTTGATGGAAGGACTTAATGAATGGATAGGCTTTGGCAAGATTCCCTACACTGTGTAAGACAACTGGAGAAGGACCAAACCTTGTCTTATACGTTTCTACAGAAGGTAGAATTCAAAGTCTAATTCTCAAACCAAATTAGAAACATTTATATTCAAATACCTTACTGTCTGATCACCTATTCTCCATTTTTCTGATATTTTTTTCTTCTCTTTTTCAAATGTAATAGATTATTTGTCCTTGACATGTTTTGTCCCATCTAGAAGCAGTAGGTCAGTTCTGTCACCTACTTATTACTTGGTACACATTCCATACATAAGACAGTATTGGTTTCTTGAAGGCAAATCTCTCTCATCCAATTTAAAATGCCTTAAGGTAGTTGTTGGAAAGGACCATTTTACCCTCTCACAAGACTATACATCGGTAAAAGGATGTTGCCCAATGAAAAACAGTAAGAGTCCGCTGTAAAAAACCCTTTTAAAAAACCCTTTTAAAAAATGTAACCTTTGTTTCCCCAGACCACATGAACCTCAGGGCAAACTGGGGTATTAATAGTAATTAAAAGTGTTATATTATATTATATAATATATACTATGTATATATATACTATGTATATATTATACTAATAAAAAGTGTTGCTCTACTCTGACCACCACTTAATATAATAAGATCTCAAACTTTTGGCAAAACTTTCTCTTCCATCCTTAGATATTTTGAGGGGCCCAAGAAATATTTCAAATATTTCAAAACTCTGAGTTCTGTCAACCTCCACGGGATATCCACCATGCTTTCCCTGGCCTCTTCTCTCAGTTTCTGCAAGGAGCTGTCGCTGACAATGCCTGGTTTTTGCTGTTCCAGTTGCTAATCAAAGGGCAGCTCGGACACCTTCCATGGTTGCCAATCCCCTGGCCAACCTCTAACCCTTGGCACTGCTACCTTCCAACCCATCCTTCTGTGAGAGTTAATGGTGCCGTGTGATGATGCCTTGTCTGCTTACGTTCTGCGTCGCTGTTGCTCCCAATCCTCCTTCCACCACCTATGACCACCAACTGTCACCCAACAGGCTTGTTAGCACCTGCCACCACATGCTACCAACTATCACCACCTCTTGCCACCACCAGTACCTTCGTCGTAACACCCATGGTGATGCTCTCTGGGCCCCAGAACTGGGTGGGAAGTGTTTACAACCTCACCAAATATTTGAAGGACCATCATTCTCTTAGGTTTAACTTTCAGACCCTTCTTTCTTCATTGCTCAAGTATAAATCCAAGCAAGTTCTATTGTGGAAACAAGCTGAGCTTCATAGTTTCAATATCCCGGGACCCACCCCTCTAACCCAGCTTATGTACCTGAATCATCTTTGCTTAGGATGAGCTCAAACCCAGAGAAGTCCTTGCACAAGCTCCTTGTGCACATACACGTGCTGGGCTAGGCGATGGCTGCATCTGAGACACTCAAGCTAGCTTCCCTTCCACGAATACATGCAAACACAACCATATGTACATATAGGTTCTTACTGAAAATACCAAAGAAAACTCAAAACTTACATGTTTTCTCTTGTATTGTGAAGTTGCTCTCTTTTTCTCCTGTATTACAAAATTGCTGGTAGTGTGAAATTCTTCTGAAAGGATATAACTTGGTATTCCTTCATGTACCTTGAGGAGCATCCATTGGGATAATTCAAAATAATAGTTATGTCTTTGAAGACAGGAGGTTATGTCATCGTAGGGAGGCAAAACCCTGCAGGGAGGGAGTCAAGAGCTGGTGGTGAAGCTCTGTGAGGTCCCCAGAGCCCATTTCTCTGCTCCCCTACCCTCAGTACACACAGGACACCACAGGACCCCACATTGCTACAGGAGCCTCAGATACTAACTGCACTCCAGCCAGCAGGAAAGGGGACCAACAGAGAAGGTTGCTCCCTTTCTCCCTGAGGACACTTTACAGACATAGAAGTTACACATGACATTTCCACTTACCTTCTACAGGCCAGAACTTGGCCACCATGTCTCATTTAGCTGCAAAAGTAGCTAGAAAATGTGGTCTTTACTACAAGTATCCAGGTCCTTAGCTCAATCAGCAGTACTCTACCAAGGAAGAGGTCAGGAATGAGTGTTTGCAGATAGCTGGAAGTCTCTGTAACAAAGATACGCATTTCTTCTATCTCCTCTATTTATGGTTTTAAAACCTGTACCTGGAATAGGAAGAGATCATTGAATTGCTTACACCATCCACACCAGTGCGTGGCAAGACCCCCTACTGGTAATTTAATTCATGTTCTGTTCTCACTGCTGTTGATACAGTTTCCTTTCCCGCCCTGAAAATGGAGCTCAGCCTTTTGTCTCGGTGACTAACAGACTCCTGTGCTGAAGAGCCAAGAGCACAAGCGCTGGGTCAACTCAGCCTCAATTTTTGTTTTCAACATGTCAACTCACGGAAACAATGGCAACAAAATATCTGAAAGAGGAAGGTGGTTCCAAAGCTCAGGGAAAGCAAAACAGGATCAATTTGAGGAGGAGAGAAGCATTAAAGTGTCCTTAAAGCTGAAGGGGTCAGGGCTTTAGCCATTCAACAGTGGGGACCAGAGGCAATTTATCCATAGCTCTCTGGGACACACACACAAACACACACACACACACACACACACACACACACACACACACATCTTACATGGGCATGACCATGAGCTGCGGTGGCCCAGACAGGCAGATGTTGGCCCTGAAGCACCTTAGAAATATTTCCTATGCTCAAGCTGCGCATTTTCCAGAGAACATGACCAAGGTGAACCCAACAGTAGGGCATCCTTCCCCTATATTCTGAGCTCCTGTCAACTGAGACTATAATTTAACCCTAGAGAGGGAGAGACTGCTCCCCAAAATGAGACCAAGGATGCATTTCCCCACCACCACAGGCAGATTTAAGCTTGGGGAGATTCTTCTTATTTTCCAATATAGTGTTTTCTCAACCCACGTATTACTAATATTTATTCCTACTGCAAAGGGTAGAGCTAGAGGTAGAATTCAGCCTTCCTGGGCATTAACCTTGCAGTATTCTTGTGTAACTTAGCTGTCTCCAAGGGCCAAGGTTAGAAGTAAGTTGGAACAATATTGATCACTGAAGAGTGATTCATCCTGAATCCTCATCTGGCTTCCTTGGCTCTGCATTTGCTGTGTTCTTACATTGATTTAATCCTATGTAGTCACTTCCGAGCCTATAAACTTCTTGGGGGCAGGTACTCAGTCTATTCTATGACGGATCACATGTATGTTCCATTGCTCACACAGCCTGTCATTTAATCCACCTTCGTCAGCTCTTCATTAGTGAGATAGATGAACCAGGACTTTTTTATCTTTTTTTTTTTTTTTCCCAGCTGGATTACTCCGAAATCAGACCCAGGGAGGAGATCTCCCCTGGACAAAGTTATGGGTGGTGGGGGGGGTTTCTTTCTACTGGCACTTACCATGGTTCTTTCCCCAAATCTGAGGCTTGTTACAGATTTATATGCCAGAGCCGAGTCTCCAAGAGAGATTTGAGGTGCTATAACCAGTGATGTTGATGATTTAGTAGATAACGTTCTTTTTTCTGAACTTCAAATGAAACCAGCGGGTTATGAGGAACCATCCTTTAGCTGAGTCATAAAGACAAGCTCCCGCCCTCTTGCAGTTAAAAATTCATGAAGCATTTCAAAAGGCTGCTGAGAATCGGGCTGAGTTACCTGCTTTCCCTTCCCTTACTTGTTATTTATATGATTAAATGCCTCTGGCGGACTTCACTTTTGCCGATGAAATATAATCTGATGTTTCTGATTAGTCAAGAATAAATCTTGGGCCTGGTTATCACCTGATTAAGCTAAAGAAAAATATAAGCATTACAGGAAACCAAGCGACAAAACAAAATATAAATGTCAGTTAGTTTTACTCTGCTTTGCTACAAAGATTGGCAAGCTTTGACTATTTGCATGCCAAGGTTGTCTCCCAAAGGTAGATAAACATAACTACTAACATGAGGCTGGTGACATCTGTCAGCTACTGTCTTTACTTCCCGGTGGTAAAGTTCTCTCAATCAGAGGAAACTTTGGTTCCAGGGGAAAGGGTGAGAAAGCGGCAAGGGACCCTAACAATGAAAACTGTCTGAGCTCACAAGCTATAGGTTGCTGGGGTCTGCGTTAGTACCTTGTAACTGGGTTTCAACTAGTGAGTTTGGCAACTGCCGTACTCTCCAAAATGGCATTGCTTTTGTTACTAGGAATTTGAAAAAATAATCCATCAAAATACTTTCCTGTTCCATGTTATTGGAAGTAAGACAAGAAGCTCGCTTTTTCAGCATTGTTGTTATCACACGACTTCCTGCCTTATTTGCAGTAAAAAAAATTCATGAAGCATTTTCAAAATGTCTTGAGACAACACTCTAGACGCCAAGTTTCTCAGCTTTTTGGCCCTGATTCAGAGAATCTAACTTATGGGGAGTCCTGTGTGGATTCTAACCTTCTCCCTGTTCCCAATGCTCATGGAAAAGTTCAGTAAATCCCTTTGGTCTGTTTTGTGCACGGTGCTGTCTCCTATCCCCACAGGAGGCTCACAAGTGGTAAAAGGCAAATGTCAGAACCTTCCAGAAAGCCTAGAGTTGTCATTCACAATGATAATAACAGTAATAGCAATCATGATGATGAGATGATGATATTACCACCTCCCTTCTGTAACCTCTCTCAGGATAGCATGGGAGCTTTTTTCCCAGAAGTCCCTGGTGATCATCTCAAGACTCAATACGCAGAATTAGATCACAACCCTCCCTTAGAACCAGAAACCACATCCAGGTGGTGAGACAGTGCTGATTAGATTAAGCCCGAGCCAGGAACCCCACATCTAGAGCGAAAGAGATATGGAACCAGATGTGGGTTGAACTTCACCCAAAGCAGGCAGGCATTGCCAGGGGTGAGTGCGCGAACCCAAACAAGATGGGGCAGTCTCCAAGAGAAGGGGGATGAATGATACAAGCCAGCCGCAATGGCCCCCGCAACTAACAATAGTCATTTACTGAGCCCTCATTTCCCGTGGTTACAATTCTAAGAACATTTTCCTGTACTCCCCTCCCCCACCCCAGAAATCCAGAGGGAAGTTCCAATTTTATGCACATTTTCGGATGAGAAAATGGAAACTCACAGAGGCTAAGAGACCTGTTAAAGTCACACAGTCAGGAAGTGGCAGAGCTGGTATTCAAATCTAGGTGGTCAGATCATCAAAGCTCAAACTGATTCATTCTCCTCATCAGGAAGCGTTTCTCAGCTGAGCCAGGAGACACTGAGGGAAGCAGGTGTCAGCCTGGGCTTTGGAGACCAATGAAGCTGTAGAGCCTGAGCCAGCCAGCTAATTAGCACAGCTTCCTCCCCAGTGTGGGCTTTGTGCTCATCCCCTCTCTCCCAGCAACTGTGGACCCTCTCTGCTGGGCTCTCCTGCTTCTGTTTGTACCTCCCCTGCGACCAGAAGAATCACTACACCAGAAATGTACTTTACTTCAAACACTGAGTAAAATGACAGTTTCTAAGAATTGTTCCCTTAAAACAAATCACTATAACATATTAAGATAGCCTTTTCCTGGGATAGCTAGTAGTATCTGTAAGGTTAGCCCAGGGGATTATTTCCAGTACCAAAAGGTAAGAGAAGACACTTGTGCTATTGACTAAACCAGGCAAAATATCCGTAGTCAGTTAATAATCCTTCTTCCATTTGTCAGTTCTTGGGGCTTCATTCTCTGTATAACCAGTTTCATGTTTCTCTTTCTTCCCCGAAGGAGTGGATGTTGGGAATCAAGCCAAGCATTTGTGGCAGGACAATTGAAAACCTCCTGATGAATATGGCTCTTCCTGTCAGTGAGATTCTCTAGATCCGTCTGATCTATTCCGTGGCATTTTACTTGGCAGGTTTAAAGGAGTGAAATATAGAAAGCTGTCTGGGTTTAGCAGGTCAAGTCTTACCTCTTTATTATTCCTCTGTTCTCGGGTAGTGCCACGATCCGTAATTCATTTTGAACCAAAACTTAACGGCCTATATTGAAACAAAGCCACGTTAATTTCATAAGGTTGGGTCAAATAAAGATAAAAGGAGAAGACTGAAAGAAAATTTATTGGGAGTAATAAACCTATAGATGATTAAGAGTCCTTCAGGAAATGATGTATATCGGTTGAAAGGCCCTCATATTGTTTTCTGGACTAAACTGTTTATAAGTATTACAGTCATATATTTTGTTTTTTTAAAAGATTTTATTTATTTAACAGAGAGAGGAAAGAGATCACAAGTAGGCAGAGAGGCAGGCAGAGAGAGAGCGGGGGAGGCAGGCTCCCCACTGAGCAGAGATCCCGATTCGGGGCTCGATCCCAGGACCCTGAGATCATGACCTGAGCTGAAGGCAGAGGCTTAACCCACTGAGCCACCCAGGTGCCCCTACAGTCATATATTTTAATTGAACATTTTTAGGTTTCCATTAAGTTTGAAAAATGAAACAAACAATGAGGAGTTGCTATAGTACTTTTGAGATCCTTTAAGGTAATCTTCAGATGATTATAAATAAAAAAGCTTTTTGAGATTTTAGTATTCGTTTGAAACTGTATCTACCCATTCTACACATACCTATTATGTTCCTCCTGTACATCGAGCACTATCTTAGCGCTGGAAAAGTAGTGATAAATATACAACACAACCCCTACCCCTGTGGGCCTCACCATCTAATAAGAAATATTTTTTTTAAAAAAGAACATAATATTGTCAAATTTGAAAAATTCCATGAGGCTTGATAATAACGTACTTAGAGACAGAATAACAATGTAGGAAGGAGGCAGCAACTTTATGCAGGGTAATTACAGAAGACTTATCTGAGGAAACACATGAGGCCAGGTATAAGGATGAGAAGGAAAGTAGGCATGCAGAAAAAGAGAACTGTCCTTCCTCCAGGAAGAGGACATGAAGAAGACCTGCGGATGGAAAGAGCCCTCTGCCAAGATAGGGAAGCCTGAGCAGAGGAAAGAAGGGAAAGAGGAGGGTTAATGGAAACCAACATTTGAAGTATCTGAGGAAATATTAGAGAGTTCCCTCAGGAAATTGGATAAAGAGCCTGGAAGCAAGGTCAGGGAGAGAAATACAAATCTGCATACAGATAAACATTTTTATTTTTATTTTTTAAATTTTTTATTTTTTATAAACATATATTTTTATCCCCAGGGGTACAGGTCTGTGAATCGCCAGGTTTACACACTTCACAGCACTCACTATAGCACATACCCTCCCCAATGTCCATAACCCCACCCCCCTTCTCCCAAACCCCCTCCCCGCAGCAACCCTCAGTTTGTTTTGTGAGATTAAGAGTCACTTATGGTTTGTCTCCCTCCTGATCCCATCAGATAAACATTTTTAAATGATACAGTGGATCAGCTTGCCTAGAAAAAGAGTGTAGAGTAAAGAGAAACTCTATTGTTGTGTTGTCAATACAGGAAATGAGCCTGCAGAAGGGTCAGGCCAGCAGGAGAACTGAAAGCACATATCATAGAAGCCAAAAGAAAGGAGGGAGTGACTGGTTAAGGATGGTGGAACAGGGGCACAGAGTGATTGAAAGGAAGTATACATAGTTGTCACTGTCTACCACACTCACTCCTGCATTCTCAGTCTCTGAAGGAAAACACAAAATCACCGCTATAGAGATCAAAGGCCTATATTCTGCAGCTTCTAGAAATTACCTACATAAATAATGTCTGCTTTCCTAATAAGCACCTTCATCTTAGTCTAGATCTGAACATGCAAGCTGATAAGGCCTGCCCAGGCATCCAGAGCACCCCATTAACTTTTTATTCTTAAATAGGAATTTACCCCATTCTTAAATAGGAATAGGCAATTAAAGTTGGAATTTTTTTAAAGAAAGTCTCTAACATGAAAAAAAAAGAGAGATCAAGATGAACCAATGGTAAAAACAATACTGGAGGAAATGAAAATTTAATATATGGGATAGAAAGAAGGTTCAAAATCTTTATGTCGTATCAAAGAGATTTGAGAAAACATTATAGACTAACACAAGAAAAGGTTGCTATGGGAAAAGGAACAAACAAAACACAGGAAAAATGTCTTAAAGAAATAAGTACCGAAATAAAAAGATTCAGTAGCAGGATTACAAATCAAAATAGGAAAAACAGAAGTTAGAACAAAAGGCCAAAAAGATGGAACATAGTATTTACAAATAAAATTAGGAACATAAAAATAAAACAAGAGAAGCATCAGGTGTTTCAACAACTGACTAATAGAAGTCCCGGAAAACAAATGATAGAAAATAAATTATCAAAGAAATAATGCAAGAATATTTCAGACAGACTGAGGGACATGACTACAGATTTAAGAGTCTTCTGTGGCCTTAGTACCATGAGTGAAATTTAGTGGGGGGGAAGAAAAAAGACCCAGAGTGAGGCATATCTTGCTGAAATGAAGAAACACCAAGGATACAAACATGATCTTAGATGCTCTTTTAATGGGGGTGTGGAGGAAACAACTTATAACAACAAAAAACAAAACAAACAGAAAACAAAAAACAAGAATCTCCTTTCTCATTGGACTTTGCAGAAGCAACCCTAATTACTAGAAGACAGTGGAGTAACATGAAGTTCTGAGGGGAAATGATTGTTAAAATATAACTCCGCATCTAACAAAACCATCATGTGAGAAGATAGAATTAAGTCACTTTATACATGCAAGGACTCAGGAAAAAAACTTATCTCCCATATAACTATCTTTACATTGTCATAAAACAAGGGGGTCAGCAACACCATAGGATAACACGGGATCCAGAAAACAGGAGCTCTAACCCCCAGCTGTGAGAAGAAGTCTCGGAATTTTTGCCCACAGAGAATTAAGTCCCAGGATCCTCAGAGGAAAGTCTCCAGGGCAAGACCAGATTAATGAGGCTCAAATTGTGCCCTGTACATCCCCAGGAAACACAGAAACCTTTTCAGGGAGTCTATGAAATCACAGCTATTTTCAAAATAATCCTAAAATATAATACGCCTTTCTCATGTCTTTGACATTTGCACTGATTATGCGTAAGCAGTGGTGGTTAAAATTGCCAACACTTTATAGAAAACTATTCTGCCTTGAATTCAGCAGTCAGGCATAAAACTCTATGTTTCAACTGCACTTTTTTTCTGAATACAGTAACTGTTGCATCTTAATTGTCCTAAGGGGCTTGCTTAAGTAAAAAGATAAGAATTTCTTCTACATTAACTTGTAGCAAAGCCTTTACAAATAAAAGCTTATAAATTAAAAAAAAAAAAAAAAATGGCTGACCCTTTAGCCCATGAATCAACATAGTGGTACAAGAGCTGTACTTGGTACCTACTGGGCACTAAATTCTGCTCTGCCTTAAACTCTGTCCCCAAAGAAGAAGAAAAAAAAGACATATTTATTGAAGAATGTCATTGATGAGCAGCAAAAATTAATTTTATTGACCTTGATCACAAGTACATGTCTTTTTAATATTCTGTGTATCACAACAAGGGTGCATAATCCTCTGTCTACCTCAGTATGAAGGTGTTCTTGGTGTGAAACCCCTGTGTGCCTGTCTAAGTTGGGAACCGAATTAGATGTGTTTGCTATGGACACCATTTTTACTCAGTTGGACAACTGATATGTGAACTATGTTATTCAAACTTGGAGTTTGGGCAGACATTTCCCAAAAATAAATGAAACGAGCCTGTCCCTTCAAAGAAAACAACAGACAGCTTGTATTGCCACTGACAAGATACAAACTTCCAAGGAGAAATGAGATTTTGGTAAACTTGTATCTACTACTATGAACCTGACAGATCTCCAGGACTTCAAGACTTTCCTAATGAGATCAGTGGTGATATAAACAAATGTTATTTTTTGATATTGTAACATCAAATGTGTCAACATTTGAAAGATCTTCATAATTCTTTGACTCAACATTTTCTAAATAACTAATGCATGGTGTTACAACATCAAACATGAGCAAAAGAGTTCTTCAAAGTATAGCTGTATCAATAGATATTAAAGTAACAGAATAAAAAAACTGCAATTATATGATGTCAGTTCCACATACAATTAACTTTTAAGAAATGCTGTTTGCCCTTTTTTGGTGAAGTATAAAAGAAAATATTCACAATGGGAATTATTAGTTCTTCAAGTGAGAAAATATTTACAAAGTCACAGTAATGTAAGCACTGTATTGATTTGCAATATTTAGAAGCAACTTATTGGCTTAATTATTGTTACAGAACAAATGGCAAATAGTATCTGCCTTGTCAATTCAACAGAGCAAGTGCAGAAGGCAGGAAATGAGAGGTAGAAGTGAGAAGAGGAGATAAAAGAATAAGGCAGGAACACTAATTTCCTTGCCTTACAGAATGTCAAAAGATAGTATCTATAGTTCACAGGATAAGGACTTGAAAGGGTTGGATTTTACTAAACCACATCAGAAAATAACAATTAGCACAGCAAGTGTAATTCTTTATTTTATTTTATTTTATTTTTATTTTATTTCTTTTCAGTGTTCCAGAATTCATTGTTTATGCACCACATCCAGTGTTCCAGGCAACATGTGCCCTCCATAATACCCACCAATGCTATTGAAAGAATGGGGGAGGAAGGAATAGGAATAACTCAAGAGAAGTAAATTCTCCTTTATTATCACAGAAACAGACATGCTAAAAATTAAGAAATTTTAAAATGTCATTTAGAAATGAGCTAACTACCATAAGAAATGGCTTTTTTTTTTTTTAAGATTTTATTTATTTATTTGAGAGAGAGAGAGCATGAGGGTGGGGGTAGGGTCCAAGGGAGAAGCAGTTCCTGTTCCTGCCGAACAGGAGGCTTCGTACAGGACTTTTCGATCCTGGGACTCAGGGATCATGACGAGAGCCGAAGACATTCACTTTACCAACGGAGCCACCCAGGCACCCAAGAAACAGCTTTTTAAAATTAAAACGTATGGGATACCTGAGTGGCTCAGTGGGTTGAGCCACTGCCTTCAGCTCAGGTCATGATCCCAGGGTCCTGAGACCGAGCCCTGCTTGCTGGCAGGGAGCTTCCTTCTCCCTCTGCCTACTCGTGTGCTTGTTGTCGCTCTCGCTCTCTCTCCCTCTGACAAATAAATAAACAAAATCTTTTAAAATTAAAATGTATAGCCTCTGGGGAGCAGAACCAGGCATGGGGTATAGTGGCATGGGTTGCCTGATAAAATATAGGACACTCAAATATAAATAACAAAAAATTATTTTAGTAAAAATACGTCCTCAATATTGGATGGGATATATTTATACTGAAAAAAGTGTGCATTTGAATTTTCTGAAATTCAAATTTAACTAGATTTTTTAAAATTTTGTAATGTTTTTTATTTTTATTTTTATTTATTTATTTTAAATTAGTTTATTTAATTTTTATTTATTTAATCTGACAGCTGTATACGCTCTTCTTGGGTTTTGTTTTTAACAATGGACTCTTTTGCATGTTTGGGTCTTTTAAGCGTATGGTAAGTAACCGTACATTTTAAAAAAGGAGAAGACAAAGGAGGAGAAAGAGGGTGGACCAACAGTGTCCAATGTCAGTGAAAACTGAATACATGAAGTTGGAGACATGTTTATTATATCTGGCCATGCAGAGAGCAATGGTGTCTCTGATAAGAAGAGATTCTGTGGAGTGAGGGAGCTGCAAGTGGACAGTTGTGGATTAATAAATGAATGAAGGAGAGGTAATTATAGAAGAGGAATGTAAGGCATGAGATATGAAGAAATCCATGGATTACAGGACTGATGATACATTTTTCTTTCTGTATATCCATTGCATATCTCAAAGTAATTCTTTTTTGAGCCGTCATATCCAATTAGTACAATATTAGAAGAAAACAAAATTCTAGCAATAATTTGGGATAATGCCACAGGAAGTACCCCACCCACCAACCAGGAAATAGCAGGGTGAGTAAGGGTCTGGCCTTCTGATGGAGGGATGTTTGTAACAGTGTGAACATCCTTTATAAAAAGGAGGATGTGAGTAAAAGTATAGTGATTTACCATATTCTTAAGTCAAATATGGGACTGAAATGGGAATTTACAATCCATTTCTCACTGATACTAGTTACTAAATTAACCTGTCTTCTTTCATGAGAACTGGAAGTCTCATTCACAGCTCTAATTTAGCACATAGTATATAAAAGGACTTAGGGGAATATAAATATGACTGAGGCATGGAGCCTGCTTCCAAGGAAGAGTAGATTTCAAGATGGTGGCCAGACTAGTCAAACTTCCCTTAACTACCAACTGGCTTGTTGGCCTCATGTCATGTTGAAAGCTACCTTTGCTGAGCTCTGTCCCACATACTCTTAACCCAACTCAGTCACCACGCTTCCCTTCTCCCAAAAGGTTCTCTCAGGACTGAATTTGAATGGGCTTCTTTAATAAAAGACATAAAACCAGTCTCTTTTTCAGCAGATTATATAAAAATGTCTAACCACATTTTTCTCTAGTTGGAACAATATGCAAGCCATCCTCCCCCCATTTAGGCTTTCCAAGTACTCTCTGTTCCCCTTCAGTTGTGCTACAGTTTCAAAAAGCCATCTAATTTGCACTACTGGAGTCACATATGTGTATGATGAGCCACTGATGGCCTTGAGATGACAACTTATTAAAACACTTCGTTTATTTCTGTGAGCAGCACAGGAAGAATAAAAAATAAAAATAAATAAATTAATAAAACTACTCCTTATCTTTTCAACTCTCATAGCAAATGACTCATTTCCTTTCTAAAGAGGTTAACTTCTTTCTCTTTCTTCCATGTTACCTATAGACTCTGCCATCTTGGAAGTAGCAGGTAGATGACATTCTCTTCCTTCATTTTGGAAGTGTCACTTCCAGAAGTGATCTGATTGTCACTAACCTTCCTTTATGTCCACCCTGATCATCTTTGCTCTTCCTCTAAAATATCTCCATGTAGCAGCTTTCACTCTTCCAGCCCTATCTCCCACTAGATCTCTCTCTTCTTGGCCCTTCTAGCAAACAGAAGTTCTCTCTGTCCTTACCCTCATCCCTCTGCAAACCCCATTCAGATCATAGAGCCTATACACAAGGCAAGCACTGATTAAACAACAATCAGCTAGAGAAAAATACTTCACAAGACAAACTAGGATCACCTGATATCCTTTAAGCCCTCCAGCGAGTAGCTTCCTTTCAACCACAGAGGTTAGGAAGAATAGTGTCAGTTTATAGGGATGGACATTAACTCTTTGAAGGGACAATTACCAGTTGATTGGAAGCATTTGGGAAAGTAGAACAGTGAAGGGTAATTGATACAAACATGAAATTACATAAGGATATATGGATGTGGTTCTTATATTATGCCAATTTATAGAAGGGGATTTATTCTTCTCCTATAGTCATCTGCTATAAAAGATAATTGTTGAAGTCTTTTAGAAACCTACTTGCTTTGGAACTCACTTAAAAACATGTAGATTAATAATAGGAAACACTGTGCCAGCAAATTATTAAACTTTATTAAGCTAAAATACTAAACTTTGGAACATCTCTTAAATTTCTGGATTGATAATATGATCAGAATCATTGGACAAACCAGGATATGTTCCAATAGCTAAAGGATCCTGGATTAATGTCTGCCTAATATTTTGCAACATGGGTCTTTTAAAATCAAAAGGAAAAAAAATGTAATATTGAATTACTAATCATCAGTCACATGTAAGACCTCCCATATCTCCCTCAGCTATAAGTTCTTCTGGTCAGGAATGGACTGACCTTTGAGATTTTGTCTCTGTTTCTCACCACTGGACAGAAATATCAGGTTACTGCACTCTGACAGTTTGGAGCCTTTAAAAGTCCTCAGGAAGTGAAGATGAAAAATCAATATCAAGTGACTCACAGAGGCATTGTTTTTAATGGTTCTGCTGCTGTCATGTCACCCTAAGAGGAAGCTCTTCATATTTGGGCAATATGGTGACACTGCATCATTCTGAATTTTATATGAAAAAGGCCACAGAACTTTCATTATAATGATCCTGCCTGATTGGTCCCATTAACCACTAGCATTTGCAGTTAAAGTAAATGTAGACTTTGTTTTCTGTTATTTGTATTTTCTCATAAAATATGCATGAAGACAATCACAGCAAATGTCAAAAATACCACCCTTTTAAAAATGCAGCAGTATGACTCATGGTGTTCAAAACTGAATAATATATTGAATGGCTGAAAAAGTAAAACTTAAAGAGTCAAAGTCTTGAGACAACACACAAGCCTGTTTGAATGGACAGTGCAATCCTCATTATCATGCCAATTGTTTGAAAATGTAGGGTAGTGATAGCTTATATTCTGTTATTTGGTTCCAAAATATTTGGAATTGTATATATTATTGATTCATTGACCCCCCCTTATCATTATGAAGTGATATTCTTTATCCTGAGTGATAGTCCTTGCTCTGAAATCTGCTTTGATATGAATATAGCCATTCCAACATTTTTTGACTAATGTTAACATATCATTTTCCACCTATTCACTTTTAACCTGTTTATGTTTTTATATTAAGAGTTTGGTCTTCCTTTTTTATACAATCTGATAATCTCTGCCTTTATTTAGTGTATTTACACCATTTACACTTAATGTGAATATTGATATCATTGGATTTAAATCCATCACTTGGTTTTCTATTTTGACCCATCTGTATTGTGTTCCTTTTTCTTTAATTTTTTTCTGCCTATTCACGAATTAATTGGACATTTTTTTATTTAATTTCTTTTTTGGCTCATTAGTTATAACTTCTGTTATTTTAATGGTTGTTTTAGGATTAATAGTATATGTCTTTACCTTACCACAGTGTACTTTTTAAATATACATAGAATAAAAATCTTACAACAATTTATTCCCATTTCTCCCCTCCCAGCCTTTATGTAGTTATTGGCATAAAATTTATATATATATATATATATATATTACAAACCCAAAATACATTGTTTTTTTGTAGTAGTCATTATATCAAGGAGCCAATTATTTTTAAAAGAAACTTAAATAATAGGAAAAAATTCAACCCACTTGAGTTAACCATTTCCAGTGCTTTTCATTCCTTTGTATGAATCTGGATTTCCATCTGGAAATCTGGAGATTTCCATCTCCTTCTGCCCAAAAGATTTTCTTTGACATGTTTTGTAATGCATGTCTGATGTTGGATTCTTTTGAATTTTTAAGTCTCAAAAAGTACTTATTCCATGCTCATTGTTATCTCCCATTATTTTTTAATTGACTTTAGTTTTAGATTTATTTTATATTTACAAAAATAAGCAAATAATACAGAAAGTTTTCTTCTATATCCCCCCTACACTCAGCTTCCCCTATAATTTATCTCTTACATTCATACAATAGATTTGTTATAATTAATGAAACCATATTGGTATGTCTTTATTGACTAAAATCCATAGTTTATTCAGGTTTCCTGAGATTTTGCCTAATGTCCATATCCTATTTCAGGATCTTATCCAGGATACTACATAACTTAACATTCTCAGGTTTCCTTAGACACCTGTTAGCTTAGTGACAGTTTCTCATACTCTCCTATTTCTTATGAACTTGACAGTTCTTATGAAGAGTACTGGTCATGTATATTGTTGGGTGCCCCTCTTCTGGAAATTGATGCTTTATCATGACTTTACTGGGGTTATGAGTTTTGGGGGAAAAGAGCATAAAGGTAAAGTGACATTTTTTTCATCACATTATACCAAGGTTGTATGCTGTCAATATTATTTGTCACTAATGATATTGTCCTTGATCAGCTGGCTGAAAGTAACATTTGTCAGGTTTCTCCACTATAAGGTTACTCTTTTTGTCCCCTTTCCATACTGTACTCTTTGGGAGGAAGTCACCATGCAGCATCTACATAATTTATTTGAAAATTCTCTATACGAGAGATTGGTCTCTTCTCCCTCATTTATTTATTTAATCACCTATTTGTATCAGTATGGGCTCAATAATACCTATTCTATATTTGGGGTTATAATTCAATACTACTTTACTTATTTTATAGCTTGAATTGTTCCAACTTTGGCTATTGTGAGCTGTTTCACTTGGCTTGTGTGCCCCCTTACCATATATCACTGTAGTTATTTGGTTTTGAACCATTCCTTATTTCTGGCACTAGAAGCTGCCAAGCTGTTCTAAGCTCATCTCATATGCTTCCTGACCCAGTCCTAGGAATGGCATTTTCTGCAAGAAACTCTGTTTCCTCTTATTGGAGAATGGAATTGGAAACCAAGATCTGGGTAGTAGGTGTACTCATGTTAATGGGGCGTTCATTTCATTTAGATCCTCTCAGCTGACAGAGCAAAGAAATTATGTGTGTATACTAAGTGTGTGTCTATACACATATCTATAAATATTTTATATGTAATCATCTGCATCTGTATTAAATTAAACATGAGTTCTTACTGGTATCTCCCTAACCAAATGGGTTATTCTAGTCTATTCCTCTTGCTGATCTGTATATTTCTAGTGAAAAGCCTGGATCCCACCCATCCACCTTTCACTTACTTTATCTTTAATTCCAGTACACACGTATAGTAGTTACAGAATTGTTAACCCATATCCCCATGGGGAAAATTTTGACTCAAATCAGTTATGATTCATGTGTAGTTCTTTTCGCCCTTAGTCTTTAAAATACCATTCATTTCTAAAGTTACATAGGTCAGCAGCTTTTCCTTCAACCCTCCCTTTGAGGTTGTTTCTTACATTTGCAGTACATCTAGATTGTCTTGTCATAGTCTGCATTCTATCTTGGGATTCTCTGCCCTTCTAAATGATTTTTTTTCCTTTAAAAATTAAGGTTTGCTCTTTATGTTGTAAAATTCTATAGGATTTAACAAACACATAATGCCATATATCCACCAGTAGAGTATCATAAAGAATAGTTTCACTGCCCTAAAAATCCCTGCTTTTCACCTATTCAATCCTCTCTCTTCCTCCAAACCCCGGCAACCCATGATTTTTTTTGTTAATTATCTATATAGTTTTTGCCTTTTTGGAATGTCATAAAACTGGAATCATAGAGCATATGGCCTTTTCAGACTGGTTTCTTTCCATTGGTGGTATGATTTATGGTTCTTCCATGTCTTTTTGTGGCTTGGTAGATCATTTGTCATTTACATTATAGAGTAATATTCAATTGTATGGATATACCAAAGTTTATCCATTTATCTATTGAAGGGCATCTTGGTTGCTTCCAATTTTGAGCTATTTTGAATCCAATTGCTTTAAACATTCATAAGTGGCCATGCTTTAAACTCAGCTGGGTAAATACCCGGGAATGTAACTGATGGATAATATGTTAAGTGAAGACTATGTTTAGTTTTGCATTGAACTGTCAAACTATCTTCCAAAGTAGGCTGCATTTTGCATTCCCATCAGCAATGAATGAGAGTTCTCATGGTTGTGTATCATCCCCACTATTTGATATTGTCAGTTTTGGAATTCTCACCATTCTAATCGCTGTTTTAGTTTGCAATTCTCAATGGCAAATGACATTGAATATCTTTCTACATGGTTACTTGCCAACTGTCTATCACAACCACAGTCAGCAGTAGTGTTAGCCAGGATGGTCTTAGTAAGAGGCAGTCCATATTACTAGGTCTGTGCGCAGCTTCTATCCACACCACTACGCCACTTATCTCGCAGGCCTATTGAGCAAGCACTGATGTGGCTGAGGAAAGAGGCTGACTGGCAGGCAGCGTGTGTCATTTTTTTCACCTGATTATTAAGGGCCTCCTCTTATGACCATTGCTTGGGACATTTTATCCCCACTGTTTTGGCCCATACACTATTTTTAGTTCAGCTACGTGAAGAAGTCCACAGACCTCTTTGTCACCAATCTGCCAATCTTGTTCCTTCCAAGTTGCTGACGATCAACCAAAAAATTAATAACTGCCAGTGAATACATCCATTTCTCTGGCCATTTCTTACTACTGGCAAAGTGTACAGCTAAATTTACTGCTTATAGTTCTGCCCACTATTGCTGATTTTCCTTCACTACTGCCCTATAAGACTACTCCTGAGAGTGACTGTGGTACTCCCCCTGTCCATTTGGGGTCATAACCAACAGATAGTTGGTCATGAGGAACATCCCAGGTGACTGAAGTCATGAATGGAGAGAGAGGAGACCATGCAGCTGTAGCCATTGTTAAATGTTTCTGAGCCACCTGTTCAGCTTACCTGGCTCTTCCCAAGCTTGGTCTCTTACATTCCTTTTACATTTGATGATATACTGCTTCACTGCACACTCAACCTTATGGCTGGGTGAGTCAGAAACCCAGTTCATGATGGACAGCTCAGAACACACAGTCTCCTGATTTCTGATGGTAGGGATTTAATATCTCTACCAAAGCTTAGAAGAAAGCCAGAAGTTGTTTCTCAAAATGAAAATAGTTATCTGGAAAAAAAATTTTTCTCAAAAATCTGAGTCTTCACTGCAATTCTCTATGTCTAGATTTTGCTAGATGGTCCATATGTCATCTCCATTTGCTACATATACTGTAAGTATTGGTAGGTCTGATAGACCAATGACTCAAGGGTCAGAGAAGATGACCTTCTCTTACTCTGATCCCTTCTAGAAACTGGAAGCCTTATATGTGACTCTGGATTGATCAAAGCAGCATATATTGCTTCCAAAATCCAAAAAGATCATAGGATCATACCTCTTTTTAGTATCAGGGGCATCAGATGCAGCAACTTGTATTTCACCATTGCATATACTCCCAAGGTCACCAGACTCAGAAATTTCAATGAAGTAGTGGGGTCCTGAATTGTTGTGGGGTTTCCCTCCCACTCTCTAGTTTTCACGTATGTTCCTAAGTCATCTGAAATGCTTGCTATTACCTGCTTATCAGAGCCAATTAGCATAGTGTCACCAACATAGTAGACCAGTGTGTTTTGTGAAATGTCAGTTTAACCATGATCTCTATGGACTGCATTATATAACAAGGAGTGGGAGGACTGAAATAGCTCTAAGGCAAGGCTGTGAAATTGATCTATGCCATACCAGGTAAAATGAAACCGCTTCATGAGGTCCTTGCAGATTACTCTGGAGAAGGGGATTTTCCAGGTTGAAGCTGGGAATCAAGTGCCACAGACAGTATTGATTTTGTTTAGTGAAGATATTACATCCAGGACAACAGTTGTAATTGGAGTCATTCCCTGATTAAGTTTACAATGGTCCATAGTCATTCTCCAAAATCCATCTGACTTCACAAGCAAAACAGTTGAGTCAAATGGGTTTATGATAGGGTTATCACCCTACTCCTTCCAAGTCTCTGATGGTCTTAATGTTAGCAGTTTCCCTGTTGGGGGAACCCTACACCATCCCTATATGGGGATGCCATATAGGCTTGGGTTCACTATCTTGGTAGGAAATGTAAGGAAATTCCAGGGTCTGAGATTCAATGTGGTTATTCTACTAGTTGCCCTGTATGTCTGTTCCCATGACACATCCAGGAACTGAGTAAATAAACACAAGGGGAGACCTTGGACCAACTTGGTACAGAGTCAATCAACTTGAGCTAAGATTCTACCTATTACCAGCAACCACAGTCCCGCTTTAATTGATAGTCAAAGTGACATTTTGGGACCCCAGGAATTAGTCAATTCAGAGCCAATGTCTAGGAGTCTCCCCAAGTCTGGGTATCTCCTTTTATGCAATATACAATAATTTCAGGTTCTTTGGTAAAGTCTTGGAGAAAGATTTATATTCTATATTTCCAATCTTCAGTAAGATGAGACCCAGAAACCCCTCCAATGAAGGACTTTGGGGTTTATGAATTAACTTAGGTCAGAAATTGAGTGCAAGGCTATGATTCTCCCCTTTGGTAACCATCCTGACCTTGGACTTTGCTTGGACTTTAAATTTCCATTGTTCATAAGCTGCCTAGTCTGTGATGGACTAAGACAATGTGCATTAAGATAGAATTGGTTAAATGCTTAAGTTACCTCCATTCAGTGGAGTACTATTTGACTCATTTAAAAAATGAGTTAGCTCATTTGGGATATGAAATGATGTCCAAGAGAGATCTTTAGGTTAAAAAAAATTAAAGTGCAGAAATTGTGCATAGTTGTATACTATTTCCACAAAAGTTTGTGTCTGTGTGAAAACATGGGGTTCCCTGGAAGGAGACACAAGAAACTGGTAATGCTGGTTTTCTCCACGATCCTTAACTGTTGAACTATTGGAAATGGGAGTGAAGCATACTTGCTACTGTGTTACAGTTAGATAATATTGAATTTGGTAGCATATTAATATACTACCTACACAGATAGGTAAAATTTATTTTTCATTTTTTTTAAGTTAACCCTGTGTCCAACATGGGGCTTGAACTCAGAACCCTAAGACCAAGAGTCACAACTTCTACTGACTGAGCCACCCAGGAGGCCCATATATTTAATTTTTTAAAGATTTTATTTATTTTTCAGAGAGAAAGAGAGAGCTTAACCAGGGGAGTGGCAGACAGAGGGAGAGGGAGAAGCAGGCTCCCCACTGAGCAAGGAGCCTCCTGTGGGACTCAGTCCGGGAACCTGGGATCATGACCTGAGCTGAAGGCAGCTGCTTAACTGACTGAGCCACCCAGGTGTCCTGGGCAACCCATATCTTTTTTTTTAAAGACTGCAGTATACTAGCAATGCTCACTGTTGCATTACGGGAGCCTGTTCTTAATTGGATTTTAAGGCATGCCGTTTGGCAAGGAGCCCCCCACCCCTTGCACCAGCCCTGCCCTCCCTGTTACAGGGTCTGGGCAGAGGACACTGGTGAGACCTCTTGAGCCTACACAGACTTGTGTCATGATCTGATTCACAATATGGAAACATATATTTCCTGTGTTTTACTGGTCATGTCTGCAGCACTGTTTGCCATCAGCGGGCTGTGGAGAATATTCAACGTAGAAGGTGCTGCTTGAATTTTTGAGCTCTGTAGTGATGCAGTCTTAGTAGGAGATGACTTTCCCAGACCATTATAAATATCAGTTCTGTTTCCTCGGGAGGCTCTATTTCATGATACATTTCATAAAGACCACTGTTTTCTACATAATGACTTCATAAGGTTCTTGTCTCTACTGCAAAACAATTATTAATATGCAAGAGATATATATGTTTTTATTAATCCCACGGGGTCACCAAATACCTTATTTTATAGGAAATATGTCCAGTGAGGTATCCCTTTATGCTTCACCAGCTATAAGGAGCACAGCACACTTTTGTTCAGCATTTGTTTGTTCCCGCAGGAGGTATAGTACATCCCTTTCACAATGTATCAAGTCCAGGGAAAAGTTTAGCTGGCAAAAGATCATCAAATCTACTTTTTCACATGGATCCGCTCTGATTCCAAACACTTTGCTTAAGCTTGCTTTGTTTTCCAGAATTTTTTCTATTTTAAACAGAATCCCAACCTGGTTGCTAGAAACTATTTTGTGTTCAAGAGTATGATGAAGATACATTTAAAGAGTAAGCCGACTTTTTTTTTTTTTTCTTTTAAAAGCAAGTGGATTTTCAACAGAATAACACTTTGCTGTTTTGCTGTAAAAAAAAAAAAAAAAAAAAAAATCCTTCAGGCTAACCATAGCTCTGAATTCCTGAGGCATTCAACTAGAGAACACATTCATTAAGACCCCAACTTAAACACCACCTTTTCTGTGAAGCATCTACGAAGTCACCCAGGCAGTTACTCTCTCCCTTTCTCCGAGCTTTCAAAACCTGCCCCTACCTGGACAAAAACATGCACCGTAGGGTTTCTAAGCATTTATTTCTAAAACTCGCTTCCCTCTCTGACCCTTGTGTCTGAATAGCTTGAGTACAAACAGCAACTTAATGTACTGGTTAACACAGTGCTTGGTCCCATTATAATTACTCCACAATTAATCAATGAATGAGGGAATAAATGAAGTGGTCCTGAGCCCACTCGGAAAAAAAGCATTTAAATAGATGAACCCCTGGGTGAGTCAGAAAGGAACACTGAAAATAGACTGCCTGGTTTTTCTGGAGCCAACCTAGAGAACGTGCAGAACAAGGATAAGAGAGGTCTGCAATCTCCCCACGAGTCAGACAGGATGGAAGGGGAATACCTACCCACCTACAGGATAATTGGTGCTCAAATCAAACCTAGAAATCCTATAGTCACTCTCCCTTTTAGTGAGAAACCTCTCTGCCTGGCTAGAATTTCAACAGACATATTTTCAACTGGCTTTATTATCGTGACCCAAATATAAATATCATGGCAGGAGCCCATGAGGTGGGAGCACAATTTATCCTAACTGAAAATAGAGGCAGAGAGCATCAGCCCTAGTATCCTTGAATCTAGAGTGGGGTTGCCATAGCAACCAGCTGAGTCACTAATGAAAAAAGCACAGTTGCACTATGACTAGGCTGACATTCTGTGACATTCTCTTATTTTACTGTAGCTCTAATGATGTCTTCAGTAGGAATGAAGAGAGAAAAGGGTCTGACCTCTCTATTAAACCTGCAACTGGTTTGACACGCTTTGCCTTTAGCCTAATGAATGTGAATTTCTGCGTGTAAATTCTGCCTGGGAGGAAAGCACTTTAGGAATTTGTCTGATACATATATTAGACTTGTTGATTTCATTGTTCCTTTAATGCAATCCCTTCTCTTTCAAATTAACATGGCAATGAAGCAGATGAGCCCCAAAAGCAAAACAGGAAGGGAAAAAAATTAATGAGGAGACGTGACAGGGGGATGCTAATCTATCACTGGTGACACAAAATTGGAGAAAACAACCAGAAGCCCCTGCTTCTTCTTTTTTTTTTTCCCCCGCACTTGTTTTTTGTTTTGTTTTAATTGAAGTAGAGCTGACACACAATGTTACACTGGTTTCAGGTGTACAAAGGGTGATTCAACAGCTCAAGTCGGTTCTGCTCTGTTCCCCTCAAGTACAGCTACCAGCTTCTGCCCCTTCTTCAAACAGGAGGATCCAGAGGCAATTAAATGAGAAAGCTAGCTATCTCTGCAAAGTCAGAGGGGGACCTTCTGGAAATAGGGATTGACAGTTTCATGATCCACATATTCTCGTACTAGTCACAACATTTAGAGCCCTGTGCTAGTGCTATGGGGTGTTAACTAAGAATATCCTCAATTCATTTACATTTTAAAGCTGAAGGAGAGGCACAAAAGGTGAGCAACTTAAAAAGTACACGGAATCCTCATGGTCCCTAGTGCTGCCCCCAGAAGATGCAGAAACCAGCATACATTTGAGAGGTTTAAAATTTAAAGTTGATAAAATGTAAGACTGCCATAACTTTAATTGAGTGTACAAACAGAATTCAAAAATAGAGTGAATCAAGACACTGTCACTGAGTTTGTGAAACAGTGGGAATGCTTTATTTATTTTTTTTTCCACATGCGCTTGTTTGCAAACATATGCACTTGTTTTAAGCCCAACACTGGGTTGCTTTCATCTGCACAAGAAGGGCCAAGAGAACTGGTGTCAGCATTTGCTGCAAATTACGTGGGAGTTTCTGAAGTTGCGTGTAGGCATATACATTCCTTTATCAGCAGGAAAGAGGAGAGCTCATTCATTAGTAAAGCAGCCTTCTAGCTACTCTCATCAGCAGAACACTGCTAAACTCATTTTCTTAACCTATGACTTAAATCATGGTCTGCCTGTCCTTGAGATCTTCATGTCACTTTTATCATGTCACTGCCCTGTTTCTTATAGATGATGGTTCCCCACTGCAAATCAAGTTGCACCGAATTCTGCTCGCTGGCTTGCAATGCCCTCTGCAGACCCTATACCCCCTGACCACAACAATGGAATTATGGATTCTCCCCTCCACAGCCTTTTCCCTACCTACCCAGTCCTAACACATCCTTTGAGAAGCTGTAAGTGCCATTTCCTCCGTAAATGGGATCCTGTGACTGGCTTTGGCTTTTGAAAATAGGTTCCACCCAGCTGGCTGCACACGATTTTCTTAACATGTTCATATTTTTTCTTTTTCTTTCTTCTTTCTTTCTTTCTTTTTTTTTTTTTAAGAGAGAAAGAGAGCACAAACAGGGAGAGGAGTAGAGGGAGGGGGAGATGCAGACTCCCCAATAAGCAAGGAGCCTGATGGGGGACTCCATCCGAGGACCCCTGGATCATGACCTGAGCTGAAGGCAGATGCTTAGCAGACTGAGCCATCCAGGAACCCATGTTCATATTTTTTCTATTGACTAAATTGTTTGCCCTCTGAAAGCAGGCTTCACACTGTGTCTTTCTTTTCATGTACATACTCCCTTAGTTCATCTACAGTCAGTTGCACTGTAATGTGTTAATTCAATAGTGTCTCTGCACAGCAGGCCTCAGGAGAGCTAACCACCTGTAGGCATCTTCACATAGGACGTTCAGACTTTGCAGCATCAGGAACATAGAGCGGGGACGATGCAGACGCGTTGTTAGGACCCAGATGAGCCAGATGTTTTAGAGTCACCTAAGGATTTGGGTATTTTTATTGAATCCCACCTTGGCAAAATTCAGAGCCCCATGGAGGGGAGGGGACAGCTGGGGTGGTAGGTGACATTCTTTTTCCTGATTTAACCATAGTAGCTTTGCTGTCATCCACTCTATGGATATAGATTGCTCCAGAGTTTGGGTTAAAATTTCTTTCGAAGAAAGGACACTTTAGGACTAAGCATTGTTTGGAAGTCTCCTCCCTGCACAGTAGAGAGTCATTAGTATTTTTTGTGGAAAGGGACAGGCAGATTCTGTCTCTGAGCTGAGGCCCAATCCAAAATTCAGGAACCAAAAATTCAGGGACGACTTAGCCCTCTAGAAGCTAAGCCTCTCACACCACCATACATCTTTGGCAGAGTTGATGTCAGAGTTTTTATTCCTTTATTCCAGAGTTGAGTTTTTATTCCTTTGCTAGAAAGAGGCAGAAGGCAAAGCTGGTGGATTTATCCCCTTAATCCTAAGAGGGGATGGAGTATATCCTGGCGTTATATTTTGTCTTCATTTACCGCACAGTAAGGGGGCTCCTTCTTCACTCTTCTTTCTGTGCCTAATTCTTTTGTTTTCATGGGACTCTTCACATTGTCCCACAAGGGAGTATTGTCAAGGACTGGTGAAGATAACTAAAATGCATCTCTAGCAACATGTATCATAACTAAATCTATACCTCGATAGGATACTGTTAACCGAAACCAAGCAGAAGGGACAGTGGAAGTTGTATGCAAAGGGGATAATGTATGTGGGAGAAATCAGCACAGGAAATCAGCACAGCCTTTGATGCGGTGTCAGAGCCAAAAATAGCAGAGTGCTCCGTGACAAAGCAGCAGCTCCGCTCTGGACAGACCCAGTCTCCAGTGGACCTGCCGCGCCGGAAACGCAAACCTCTGGCTGCCACGGCCCCAGCTGTTGTTGTTGCGCATTTTAGGGTAATGAGTGGAAGAAATTCCCCGAGGGCTTCTAGGTGCCAAACCAACAGAAACTAACTTCATTTTATAGACAGAGATGTTCAGAAAACATTCCTGACACTCCAGCTGCTGAAAGAAATAGCACAGGGAGAGACCTTCTCACTCAAATCTGCTTCTGCCACGAAAAGAGGTCATGTGTGGCCATCAAGAAAACGGGTCTTAGTAGAGTGGAAAGTATTCATGCTTGGGAAGCCAGACGGCGCTGTGTGCAAATTCGGACTCAGCCCTTTGAAGATAGAGGAACAATATCTCAGTATCTGTAAAAATACCTATGGTTGCTGCCTTCTTCATTTGGACACCCCTCAGCAGTGTTTTACCATTCGGATAGAGCTGTCTACTGCCCGCCTACTGCCTCATATGCACACGGAGCAGATTTCTCCTATGAGTCAGGGAATCAGATGTCTGATTATGCCTCACCTGTGTCATCCCCCCTAAGTGGCACCTGGCTCGCACTCATATTTCTTAGTCTAAGACCTTTAAGTCTAATTCCATCTGACTGACATCAGAGTGACAGGTTGTATCGTCAGATATAACAAAGATAAATTTATAGCTTGATCTAAAATCGGTAGCTCACTTGTGAATGTTGAAAGGTACTATGCTTGAGAACCTCAAGTTGATGAACTTGTCTGTCTGCCTCACAAGACAGTGAGATCCTTAAGATCCTTGTAAAAAGACTTTATGTTATGTTCACCACTTAATATCCTGCGCTGAGGGGCACCTGGGTGGCTCAGTGGGTTAAGCTGCTGCCTTCGGCTCAGGTCATGATCTCAGGGTCCTGGGATCGAGCCCCACATCGGGCTCTCTGCTCAGCGGGGAGCCTGCTTCCTCCTCTCTCTCTCTGTCTGCCTCTCCATCTACTTGTGATTTCTCTCTATCAAATAAGTAAATAAAATCTTTAAAAAAAAATATCCTGCGCTGAACAGAGTAGGCCCTCAAAAAATTTTACAAAAGGAAATTCAAGACTAATAACATAGTATCATTTGTGTATTCACAGCTTTTCCCCATCACACTAGCTGGTGAAGAAGGCAGTATTTATTCCTCACTGATCATGGAGCTGTGTGTGGCCTCGATGACTGTTGTAGACATTAAGGTCATGGAAAGTGTGGCTAAATTAGAAGGACCAGGGGCGCCTGGGTGGATCAGTTGGTTAAGAGTCTGCCTTCCGCCCAGGTCGTGATCCCGGGGTCCTGGGATCCAGCCCTGAGTTGGGCTCCAGCTCTCTGTGGAGTCTGCTTCAGATTCTCTTTTTCCCTTTTCGTCTGCCTCTGTCCCTTGCCTCACTCATGCACACACTCTCTCGCTCTCTCATTAATAAATAAATAAATAAAATCTTAAATAAAACTATTCCATATACCTGTGGATGGGGCTTGTGAAAGAATGAAATTGATAAAGAAATGTGTGTTTTGGTCTAGGACCATTCACGTAGGGATGGTTATAATCATCTGAGCAGTCTGTTGCCTGGAGTCTGCATACTTAGGACGTTTTCTGCTCTCGATAACCATTCTAGGAAGAAAGGGGAGGAGTGACAGATTTCCAGTAGATTCTTCCCTTACATCGGTCAGGTCTCTGTCATATTGTAACCTCCCCAGAGGGAGATGATAACAGATAGTGCATTGTGCCACCTTCTAAACCCCTGCCCTCACATACTTTCCTTCATAGCTCTTGTTCCTCCCTGTCATGACATTAACTGCTTGTTCACTTACTCCCTTATTGCCTGCCTGTCCAAATGGAATGTAAATTACATGAGGGCAAGAACTGATGCATCTTACTTACTGATGCATCTTAAAACAGTGCCCAGCATATATTCAGTGCTCAATTTATATTGTTGATAATATTAATACAGGATCAATTAGTAAATGAATTGCTGAATGGAATTAATTAATTACAAGACCAGTGCTCTAACCACTGAGCTATGGATCCAGGAATTAATTAATTGATTAATACTTCTCAGGTACCAGCAATTGAAGCTAGATGCTTTATAAATATTTAACATTTAAATCCAATGCCTGGGTGCCTGGGTGGCTCAGTGGGTTGAAGCCTCTGCCTTCGGCTCAGGTCATGGTCTCAGGGTCCTGGGACTGAACCCGGCGTCAGGCTCTCCGCTCGGCGGGGGGCCTGATTCCTCTTCTCTCTGCCTGCCTCTCTGCCTGCTTGTGGTCTCTGTCTGTCAAATAAATAAATGGAACCTTTAAAATAAATAAATAAATAAGTCCAATGCCAACCCTGTCAGGTAAGTGTTGCTTTCCAGATTTTGATGTATGTGGAAATTGAGGCCCAGAGGGGTTAAATATTTTTCCCAAAAGGCATGCATGAGTAAGCTTGCACAGCTAAGATTTGAACCTCATTCTTGCTGATTACACAACTTGGGCCTTTCTTTTTCTTTCTTTCTTTTTTTTTTTTTTTTACAATGCTTCATTTTGTAGAAAAGCTATACTTCATATAGCTTAATATCCTTCAAAGGTACAACTGTGGAGAGGGTTTTCAAGGGAAACCATTCAATAATACTTTTGGGTCGGGCTTGAGATCTCCTGGTTTCCTCTTTCCCTATCCCCTCAACTACATTTGACTTGGCTGCCCAAACAAGCATTGAATAAAGCTTACCTGCTGCTGGTCTCTCCACCTTGGACATCTCTACTCTTTCCTCAGCACGTGCCAGCCAGGAGAACATGGAGAACTTGTCAGAACTGAGGCAAGTCTGTTCTTATCTATCAAGCGTCTGCAAACCTTGGGGCCACAGCTCACAGCACCATGCACAGCTTGCTGGGACTTGGTGTGACAACAGGAAGAAAGAGTAAATGAATAACAAGTGTGTTCAGGACAGTATAGAAATAAACAAGGCAGGGAGTTGAGTGGTGACAAGAACAGGTTACTTGATGAGTAATTGGGAAGAAGGACAAAAGCTGTGATACTGAAGGACAACGGAGAACCACCCATGATGTGGGTAACTGCTGAGTCTATCCCATAGTGTGCTTTTTTTTTTTTCTTTAAATTTGTTCTTTTATGTCCTTGGGCTGTGCACTGGGTGTGATGACTCAACTAGTATGAGCCAGATGGTTTTCTACTATATCTTTATGGGAGTCCCCAGAAGGACAAAAATTTGAACTTGAAGGCATCTTCAGTTACCTTGAAATTTAATTCTTTCTGGTTTTTTGTTTTGTCTTTTTATGCTTTCTTAATGAGGTCTAATTTACATAAAATAACAAGCACAGATCATAAATGTACGGTCTGATGGATGTTGACAAAGGCACATTCCCATGCAACCCACACTGCGAAAAAGATAGAAAATATTAACACTAGCTTAGAAAGTTCCCTCGTGCCCCTTTATGATAGATTTGTACACCATATAGATGAAATCATATAGTATATACTCTTTTTTTCTGACCTCTTTTGATCAACTTGATGCTCTTGAGATTTTTCCATGACTTATGCTTTAGCATTTTATTTATTTTTATTGCGGAATAGTAGTCCATTGTAAATACATACAATTTATTACCCAAATCCTCATATACTTATCCATTTTCTAATTGGATTGATTGTTTTTGTCCTGTTGGGTTTTGATACTTCTTTATACATTCTAGGTACTACGATTTATTGAATTTATCTAGTCATTTATTGAACATATGGTTTGCAAACATTTTCCCCCATTACCTAGCTTATCTTTTCACCTTTTTAACAAAGGCTTCCATATAGCAATAACTTTCATTTGGATGAGGTCCAATGTATCAATTTTTTTCTGCTGTGAATTATATTTCCTGTGTCAAATCTAGGAACTCTCTCTAGTCCTAGATTCCCAAAATTTTCTCCTGTTTTTCTAAAACTTTCATAATTTTACATTTTAGATTTACATCCATAATCCATTTTGGGTTAAATTTTGCACAAGGTGTGAAGTTTAGGTCGAGATTTGTCCTTTTGCCTATGGATGTCCAATTGTGATTGCATCATCTGTTGAAAAGGCTGTACTTCCTCCATTAAGTTGTTTTTGCACATTTGTCAAAAACTAGGTCAGCATATTTGTGTAGGTCTATTTCTGGGTTCTCTATTATGTTCTATTGATATATGTGTCTATCTTTCTGCCTGTGCCTTTCCAAATAAATGGAAGAATAAGCTTGTCAGATAGATAGACAGACAGACAGACCACCAACTTTGCTGGGATTTTGACAGAAATTGCATTAAACCTATAGATCCCTTTAGGGAGAATTGGAGTCTTCACTCTGTTGAGCCTTCTAGTCTAAAATCATGGTATATCTTTCCATTTATTTAGCTCTTTTTAAAATTTATTTCACAGTGTTTTGTAATTTTTAGCATATAGATCCTGTATATATTTTGTTTTGCGTACACTTAAGTATTTTATTTTTTGACGTAATTATAATGGCATTGTATTTTTAATTCCAGTTTCACAAGCTATTGTTAGTACATAAAAATGAGGTTGATTTTTATGTGTTGATCATGTAGGCTGTGACCTTACTGAACTCACTTATTAATTCTAGGCAGGTTGTTTGGTGGATTTCTTGGGATTTTTGACATAGACAATCATATCATCTACAAGCAGAAACAGTTTCATTTATTCCTAATTTGTATGTTTTTATTTCTTTTTCCCAACTTATAGCAGTGGCTAGAATTTCCTATACTATGTTGGATAAGAGTGGCAAGAGTGAACATCCTTGCCTTGTTCCTAATCTTAGGGAAAAAAATCATTCAGTCCTTCAATATTAGCTATGATGTTAAGACTTTTACAGATGCTACTTATCAAGGTGAGGTAGTATGGTAACTTAGAGAAAGTTTTTATCATGAGTGGGTATTGGATTTTGTCAAATCCTTTTATAAATGATAGGAATATATGATTTTTCTTGAGTTTTATCAGTCATGTTGATATGATGGATTCCTTTGATTGATTTTGGAATAATGAACCACCTTTGCATACCCAGGATAAAACCACTTGGTCATCGTATATGATTCTTTTAAATAATTTTTAGATTTTATTTTCTAGGATTTTGTTAAGAGTTTTGTTTTTGTTTTGTTGTTGTTGTTTTGTCTAAAGTCATGAGAGACATTGGTCTCTAGTTTCTTTGTTTGTACTGTCTTTGTCTGGTTTTGGTATTAAGGTAATACTAGCCTGATAAAATGAGTTGGAAAGTGTTCATTCTTTTATTTTCAGAAAAAAAGTTGTGTAAAATTGGTGTTAATTCTTCTTTAAGTGTTTAGTAGAGATCTGAGCCTAGAGATTTCTTTTCCATAAACTTTCACATTATGAATTCAATTTCTTTAATTATTGTAGGGCTATTTGGATTATCTATTGCATCTTGATTGAATTTCAATAGTTTGTGTTTGTCAAGAGATTAATTTCTCCTAAGTTGTCAAATTTATGATCGTAATGCTGTTCACAGTATTCAATGATCTTTTTAATAATTGTAGGATTTGTAGTAATATCCTCTGTTTCATTCCTGATATTGATATTTGTCCCCATGCCTTCCAATGGAGAAGAGGAGTTGCAGAAATGTGAAGGTAGAGAGCTGCTTTCTCAGTCAGGCCCTTGTGGCAAGATCTCCCTACAGGTGCCCCCCAGCTGCCATGGAGTTTCTGGGCAAGGTCAAAGAAGTTTTCTGGTTGGGCCACTTATTATGGTGGGGTCCCTCTTGCCAGTTCCTAGTATTTGGGAGGTAGGTGGTCTCCAGCCTGGCAGTAAAGAAAGCTCTCCTTGACCATTTATTGTTAGCAGTTGTATCTAGCTCTATTCCTTCTGCTGCTGATGCTTGGCTGGTTTCAGAAGGATGTTTTCACAGGGACTCTCCTTCAGTCATGGGGGTAAATGAGCTGACACAAGCAGACGTCTGTTGCTACGTTGGTGTCCAGGAAACACCAAGTCTTGGTGATCTTCTTCTGTTGAATAGGCCTGCAAGACACCCTGCCACTGTGCTGTTTCTCCCAAGCTACTAGGCCTTCTTCTCGTCACCTTACAGGATATCCTTTGGCTGTCTCTTGAGCTATTTCCAGGGCTTGTAGCTGTACTTTGAGGGATGAGCAGGGAGAAACAGGTCTACGCCATTTTGTCCAGACCAGAAACCTTTCAAAGAGGAATTGTCTTTGGTTCTCAAATGTCTACTTTGTGTGTTTAGAAACTTAGTCATTTTAGGGGGTCAAAGTCATAGTTCCCAGGCATTGCTGCTTTGAGGCAACAGCACAACTCTCAAGTTTCTTCTGGGACTTGATGCCTCTATCTGTCATAAGCAGCTGGTAAGGAGAAGAAGTCAGTAGGTGATTGTTTTTTAAAAAGGAACAAAATCACTCAAGTGCCACCACATGTATAATTATCTTCAGCTAAATGTTGTATGTTATGATACCTCCTTCTTTTTCCGCTTAAGGCTTGTCTTAAAATTCGCCTTAACCAGGTTTAATATTTCCATGAGACAAAAGAAAGTGACTAGAGAGGGTCTTATCTGGGGTCTTACCACACCTCTGCAGTCAAAGTTTTAGATTAATTTCCCCAAAAACTGAGTAATGAGAGCCTCTTCATTAAAATGCAGATTCAGTATTCAAAGAGCAGATGATAAATCTAAATTATGGCTTGAAGTGAATGTAATGAAATTTATTGGGAATGAAGATAAAATCTTTTATTTAGGTACAAAATATTCACTAATAAACATAGATGGGAAACAGTATAACAATAGTTCATTTGAAGGCAGAATAAAGGTCTCAGTTAGTGTGACCTAAAAAACTATGGTAACCTTAGTATAAATATCACAGCCAGAATCAAAAGTTCAAGTCTCTTTTCCCTCTCAAATTTTAATGTACATGCAGATTACCTAGGTATCTTATAAAACTGAAGGTTCTTTTTCAGCAGACCTGAGGTAGGGCCTGAGAATCTACAGGATAACCAGTCCCAGACCCCGCTGATTCTGTCGATCACTGGGTCATATTTTGAGAAGCCAGGCCGTGCACCATGTAGATCACTTGTAGGACGAGATACTCATGTCCAAGCAAACAGTACCTCTGCAGAGAATCTTTAGAAATGAATTTGTTCTGGGTGCCTGGGTCGCTCAGTGGGTTAAAGCCTCTGCCTTCAGCTCAGGTCATGATCTCAGGGTCCTGGGATCAAGTCCCGCGTCAGGCTCTCTGCTCACAGGGAGCCTGCTTCCCTTCCTCTCTCTCTGCCTGCCTCTCTGCCTGCTTGTGATTTCTGTCAAATAAATAAATAAAATCTTTAAAAAAAAAAAAAAAAGAAATGAATTTTTTCAGAGAAGATGAGACAGGATAGGTACAAGTTAGAAATGAAGGTTCATGACTAACAGTAGAAAAGTCAACCCTTAATCAACCACGAGCTCTTTCAAAAACAACAATAAGGGCAAAAAAAAAAAAAAAAAAAAAAAAAAAACCACAAAGGACCAAACACAGACAACCAATTAACATTTGAAAAGATGTTTGGCCTCAGCAGTGATCATGGCATGCAAAATAAAACAATGATGAGAAATCATTATTTCAGCTAGTGGGTAGACAACAATTTAAAAGCTTCCTATTATCCAGGAGGAAAATAGGGATTGTCATACACTGTTGATGAAATATGAATTACCACAACCTTTTTGAAAATAATCCAGCATTATTTACTAAAATAAAGAAAGTGCAGGGGCGCCTGGGTGGCTCAGTGGATTAAGCCTCTGTCTTCAGCTCAGGTCATGATCTCAGGGTCCTGGGATCGAGCCCCGCATCGGGCTCTCTGCTCAGCTGTGAGCCTGCTCCTCCTCTCTCTCTCTGCCTGCCTCTCTGCCTACTTGTGATCTCTCTCTGTCAAATAAATAAATAAAATCTTTAAAAAAAAAAAAGAAAGAAAGAAAGTGCAGGGGAGTCTGGGTGGCACAGTTGGTTGAGAGACCGACTCTTGATTTCCAGTCAGGTCATGATCTTGGGGTAAAGGGAACAAGCCCCATGTGGGACTCTCCACTTAGTGTGGAGTCTGCTTGAGATTCTCTCCCTCAGCTCCTTTCCCAGCTGGTTCGCTCGCTCTCTCTCTTTCTCTCTCCTTCAAATAAATAAATAAATAACATCTTAAAGGGGGGGGGGGGCTGCCTGGGTGGCTCAGTGGGTTAAGCCTCTGCCTTCAGCTCAGGTCATGATCTCAGGGTCCTGGGACTGAGTCCCGCATGGGGCTCTCTGCTAGGCAGGGAGCCTGCTTCCTCCTCTCTCTCTCTACTTGTAATCTCTCTCTATCAAATAAATAAAATCTTAAAAAAAAATGTGCACATATATTCTTACTCAGCAATTCCACTTGTGGGAGTCTATACTAATAAACCCAGAATTAAAGACATGCTTACCAAGATGCTTACTGCAACATTGTTGTGAAAAACACATGGAAACTACCTGAATGTCCTCGACAAGTCACCAAGTTACGACAAATGCGACGTAAGGGAGCATTTGCTCTAAATTCCTACCTTCCAAGGGTGGAATGCTGAGTTAGTAAGCAGTCTGCACTATAATGTTCAATCAGAGGCCATCAGAAGTGCTATTTGGGGAAGTTTTGTAGAGGCAAGACATCAAACTGTAGGATTTCTCAGTTTCCTTCTGACTTTCAAACTCTACGATTCTATAAATTGGGTACAGTGACCCAAAGCAAGGAAGAAGAGGAAAGGAGACAAGGTTCCCACACTATTTCTATCTGCTTTCCTCAGTTTAGAATTGAAACCTTGGGGGCTGGTTTAAGGGATGAAATATTTCATTTGCATGTGTACAGGCCACAGACTGAGGCTGTTTTGTTTGGATACAGGCTAAATGAAGAAAAAATGGTTATTGGTGTCTCTATCCCTAATTGTTGAAACGAGATCCATATTTCAGAAAAATGCCTCCTTTATATTCATAGTCACTAACGGAAAGTGACTAATATGTGACTGGGCAGGAACACAGCGTCAAACACCCTGAGCATATGGATAAGTGACTCTCTGTGTGTCTAAAATCAATGGAGCCTGATGCCTGTGTCTTTGCCAGGAGCATGGACCAGCATAAATGCAGTCAGGAATGGGAGAACAGCGTCTCATTATGTATTGGGACCGGGGTGAGGGGCTGGCTGGATGCTCACATTTTCCTCCATCAGTGGCTTGCAAGTTGTGACACTTCCTCCTCAGAGGTGTTTCTGGGGCCCCCCAAGCATTTGTTACGAGGGTCTAAAACATGTCTGAACAGGTATTTTTAAAACTATAATTAAAACCTAACTAGAGGGGCACCGGGGTGGCTCAGTGGGTTAAGCCTCTGCCTTTGGCTCAGGTCCTGGGATCGAGTCCCGCATTGGGCTCTCTGCTCAGCAGGGAGCCCGCCTCCCCCTCTCTCTCTGCCTGCCTCTCTGCCTACTTGTGATCTCTCTCTGTCAAATAAATAAATAAAATCTTTAAAAAAAAAAAAATAACTAGAAAGCACATTAAAATATGATACATGACAAAATTTTAACACCCTGGCAACCACCAAAATATTAGTGTCCATTCTCATTGTCTGTTTAATAAGTAAGTACTATGAATGCCAGTGCCTAAGTTCACATAAAAAATGTTGTGTTTGTCTTCTGGTGCAGTATAAGATTTCACTTGGAAAATTGGAAAATAAAATTTTTGGTAGTCACTGCCCCAAATCACAAGTGAGAGAAGACAGAAAAGTACATGTAGAATGAGTGAAGCTTCAGTAATTACTATTAAAACGGTTAACTCATTTAATTTTTCAAATCCTGAAATGGTCCTCATCTCCTTTGGAATGTCCCATCTTAAATATAAAGCTCTTTATTGTCCTTCACAGTATTTAAATCTTCTTTTATCTTTTCAGAATCGGGTGCTCTTCTTCCCTCATTCTTATTTTTTACTCTCATCTTGTGGGGAGAGAAAGTTGATCCTGGGATCTGGAGCTGAACTGAATGTTGGTGTTAAGGGTTAATGTGATGACTTGTTTGACAGTTTCTATTCAAGGGAGAGAGTCTTCTCATAACATTCCATTCTTTTTCTATTGCCAACATACTCTGAGAAATTAAATGAGCTTGGAAACTTGCCAGCCCAGGATTTGGAGTTTGAGTGGCCTAGGTTCAAATTCTAGGTCTACTATCTTTAATCCAATTCTGGTACTCTTTCTTCTATGCCATGCCTTCTGTCATAGCTGCAGGACAGAAGGATGAAAGTTAATAATGGGGGCTGATTTTTTTTCTCATCATTATCTTTGGTAGCCATGGAATTCTGATGTCCCCTAGAGGATAACACTCCCCATTCATTCACTCCCCTAATATTTATTTTGTGTAAATATATGAGACAGTTGGCAATACCCACATTGTGTGAAGCAGAAGAGGAAAGAAATTCACAAAGATAAACATTACATCAGGAAAACAAAACAAAATCACCCAAATGTTTTAACAGACAAACCACACTAGCTCCTTGTAGACACACTTTTATGGTCCCGTTTTACAAGTGAGAAATGTCTGGCACTATGAAGTTAATTATCTTGCCCAAGGTCACACAGCTACCAGGGGGGTAATACTGCTAACTTTGTAAGAACCAATATGAAGACAGATTGATAACTTCTCAAGAAGTACCTTTTGGGGGGCCCCTGGGTGGCTCAGTGGGTTAAGCCACTGCCTTCGACTCAGGTCATGATCTCAGGGTCCTGGGATGGAGCCCCGCATCGGGCTCTCTGCTCAGCAGGGAGCCTGCTTCCCCTCTGTCTGCCTGTCTCTCTGCCTACTTGTGATCTCTGTCTATCGGATAAATAAATAAAATCTTAAAAAAAAAAAAGTGCCTTTTGGGGGCACCTGGGTGGCTCAGTGGGTTAAGGCCTCTGCCTTCAGCTCAGGTCCTGGGATCAAGCCCCACATCGGGCTCTCTGCTCAGCAGGGAGCCTGCTTCCCCCCATCCCCGCCTGCTGCTCTGCCTACTTGTGATCTCTCTCTCTGTGACAAATAAATAAATAAAATCTTAAAAAAAAAAAAAAAAGAAGTACCTTCTGCTTTTCTCTGTGTTTGGAAATAATTGTTTATGTCTGCTCTAAAACTTCTTTTTTAGTGGCATTTAATGGCATTTTTAAGGTCCCAGAATCTTTTTACCGGGTTGTGTCATACTATAATACTATAATATAACAATGGCAGGGGAGTTTTAAATTGAGTGGCTGACAAGAATTATTATAATAGAAATGTGATTACACAAAAAACAGTATAGCCACAATGTAGAAGAAGAAGTCACATCTCCTAGCCTGGGAGTTCAATGTGGGTTAGAATACAGGCACTTAGGAGAATCAGGCACAGAATCTTGTTGTTGCACCAACAACGTGGTAAGAGGAGGGCAGCTCATCTGAGTAAGTTGGGAATGTAGTAACCACTGGGCAGAAGACTGCAATCCATGAAAGCAACCGTTTCCGAAAGGCAGCCACATCACTGATCGCCCTGCCCCTTCAATAGGACCAAAGTCAAGGACAAAAGACTGCTGACCCAAAACAGTAGTTCCCGTATAAATTACGTACCAACTAGAGTTAATCAGGGTTAATTCAGAAAAGGTGGAATAACAATATTACTATCCATCAGGCACCTCCTAGGTGTTAGCCAATGACTCTGTTAAGCCCTAAGTTTTTCCATGAAAACTGCAAGTGAACACCCTGAGGTATACCCGCAGGCTGTAGATGAGGAAATAGAAATACATTCGACCACGTAACCCAGGCAAGACAACCAAGGTGGGAAAACGTCCTTCAAGCCCAGACTTAGGAGAGTTTGAGCCTATCATCTTTCTACTTCATTAATTTTACTCAGCTATGGGTGGCTCAGATGATTAAGTGCCTTCCTTCGGCTCAGGTCATGATCCCAGGGTCTTGGGACTGAGTCCTACGTCAGGCTCCCTGCTCAGCACAGTCTGTTTCTCCCTTTCCCACTCTCTCTCTTTCTCTGTCTCTTGTGAATAAAGAAATAAAATCTTAAAAAAAAAATATTACTCAGCTTTTGCTGAACATAGTCTTATTTGTCTCTAGAAGTGCCCTGGTTAGTTAAGCAATAGAGTTCTGTGTTCAGAAAATAAGACCTTCATGGCACTTGGGTGACTCAGTTGGTTAAGTGACTGACTTTTAATTTTGGCTCAGGTCATGATCTCAGCATCATGAGATCCAGCTCCACAAGGCCCTCCACATTGGGCGTGGAGCCTGCTTAAGATTCTCTCTCCGGGGCTCAGTTGTTTAAGTGTCTGCCTTTGGCTCAGGTCATTATCCTGGTGTCCTGGAATGGAGTCCCACATAGGGCTCCCTGCTCAGCAGGGAGCCTTCTTCTCCCTTTCCTGTACCCCCTGCTTGTGTGCACTCTCTCTTTCCCTCTGTCAAATAAATAAATCTTTAAAAAAAAAAAAAAGATTCTCTCTCTCCCTCTGCTCCTCCACAACCACCCACGCCCCTTCTCTCTCAAGCACGTGTGCTGCTCTCCCTCTCTCTCAAAAAAACAAACAATAATAAGACCCTTGTCCTCAATTTATCGTATCAGCTAGAAAGGTATGGAGAACAGCTATGAAAAGCAAAAGTAGTCAACAGTGTCCGGGGCAATTGACTCCTAGAGCCCAGAAGGGTCTCTAGCAGCCTTGAGTTTGCAAATTCCATACAACTTTGGAATAATACATGGATTATTCAACTGGTAAACAGCTAGGATTAAAAGTGACTCACTAGAGAGAACAAAGACTTCCTGACTAGTGGAAGAGTAGTCATGCTGCTAAGGATAGGGAAAAAATACAAGAAATGTTATTTCTTGATTGGTTGCTACTCATGTAAGTAGGTGAATATTCTGAATGTCAACTTTGTGAGGGGAGAATTTTTGGAGCATGGAAGGAACATGATTGTTTCTTTGGCATCTGGGTCTTAGGCAGAAAGATGGGTAGAGGGATGCCTGGGTGGCTCAGTTGGTTAAGCAGCTGCCTTCTGCTCAGGTCATGATCCCAGTGTCCTGGGATCGAGTCCCACATCGGGCTCCTTGCTCAGCAGGGAGCCTGCTTCTCCCTCTGCCTCTGCCTGCCATTCTGTCTGCCTGTGCTCGCTCTCGCTCTCTCTCTCTCTGACAAATAAATAAATAAAATCTTTAAAAAAAAAAAATCTTGAAAAAAAAGATGGGGGACACCTGGGTGGCTCAGTTGGTTAAGCGGCTGCCTTCGGCTCAGGTCATGATCCCAGCGTCCTTGGATCGAGTCCCACATCAGGCTTCTTGCTCCTCTGCCTCTGCCTGCCACTCTGTCTGCCTGTGCTCACTCACTCTTTCTCCCTCTCTCTCTGACAAATAAATAAGTAAAATCTTAAAAAAAAACAAAAAAAAACAAACAAAAAAAACGATGGGTAGAAAAATGGGTAACTAATAAGAATTTTGAACATAATTAATCACTATGAATTATAAATTCAATTTCAGCTCTATGTACATGTTCCAAGAGATTTTAACTTCAAGAAGTAATTATATTCAAGTCAGGAGGAAATTGAGAAGCATTGACGATAAATTCCCAGTACTACTAAGGTGAGAGCATTCTTCATTTTTGTTCTAATAATGTGTGGTATTTAAATAAGGAATGTTTCCGGAAGTTCTGCTTAGCTGTTTCAGATGAGTTATTTTGATGAAAAATAGTCATTCTTACAGATACTCATTTGTATGAGTCTGTATATGCAAAGTGCCTAGCCCAGGGCCTGCTACAGGAATAGCTCGGCTTTTCCCCTTTTTTCCTTTACTGGAACTCTAGTGGTTCAGTCTGGTTCCAGGATTCAACCTCCACCTAGGCGTGATTACCTGAACTGTAATCACTTCCGAGGAAACAGTAGCTTGTGGAATGATATTATTTCTTTCATTTACCAAAACCCATACAATTAAAGTAGATGTTATAACCCAGGTTAATTTCCTATTTTCTTCATAAAAATAAGGTATCAGTTCACCAGGCTTTGTCATTTGTTAACTATCATGGTCTAAGTCTAAGCCTTTTGATGCCGAAGAAGAAAAAAAGTGCTTTTCACCAACTGGATGAAATTACAGTAAGAAAGCCAGAAATATGATTTATGTTCTGATCCCAAGGGAGTAATCAATTTACACTCTGGAGCATGAAATCTGATTGCCCTTTTCTCTAATGTAAAACACCATGTACTACAATTTATTGACCATAAAACTACTCATCCAGAGTCAAAACATTTTGTTCCATGATTTCTCTATGCAATCTTCAAAGAAAGGATTGATGTGAAATTAATCAACTATTGACTCCATCTAGAGAATCCCTGCCCACCTTTTTAATCGCTGCTTGGAAGGGGCACCTCCATAAATTGTTAATCGAATTCTGCCGTTCATGTCATAATTTATTTCCTTCGAATGTTTAGTAATTTTTTTGGCTCCCAGAATCATTCATCTGTCTTCCCACATAGCATTTTTTCTTCCCTGGGTTATAAAGTTAGATAATTTCCCCAGCTTTTCAAGCTTATTCCTGCAGCTAGCCTTCCTTCCAAAGTCATTTTCTTTCAGAAAACAATTATTTCATTTACATTATTTTAAAGATAGTGGATTTCTAAATAATGTCAATTTCACTCTCTACTAATCAATTTACATCCCAAAGTCTCACTCCGTGTTTCTGTCACGGGATGCATAGACTAAATTGCTGAATGTTCTGTGAGCTTTTCGAAGAGATTGAAAGAAAGCATTTGGATCTTATATAAATAAATATTTTTGTAAACATGTCCTAAATTTTCATGATTTTAATTTGAATAGAAGTATGTTTCATTTGCAATCTCAGCTTCTTCACGGTTTCTCTTATTCAAAAACTGGTATGGATAAAAATAGAAAGCTTAAATTTTTATTTTCAAAATGTTTTGAATCTTGGGAATTCACTTACTCTTTCAAAGAAATTATAATGCCACTGAGCTTCTCTTAAATGCCACTTTCAGCTTTACGTGAAAGTCATTTTTACATTTGCCTTAAAAACATTTTTTTCCAGTAAGAAATGGGACATAACACCTAAGTCTCTGAGTCTGCGTTTCTGACAATTGGAAAGAAACAGTAACAATTTCAAGAGCAAAAAGTTTTAGTCACAGTTGGAGGAAAAAAGGATATTTTATTTAAGGTCAGGTGATTGTTTTAATAGCATAACTTCTCTAGTCAAGGACCTAGAGAATATTGTAACATTTAACATAACTATAGCTATTCTTTGAGTATGTTCCATCTAGCACAAAAGTCTTTCTTAATAATCAGCTCTCACCTTTCTTTGATTACAAGGAAACCAAATTTAGTAGTGCTCTCTCCTCCAGGCCCCTGCTTCCCATAAGAGGACCTGTCAGTTATAATCCCTTTAAAATCGGTTTTAGTCACCTATTTTAAAGCTTCGCCTAATTTGAAGCTTCTAATATATTGGATGTGTAAAACTGAAACAAAACAGGTTCAGTCAAACAGGAATGTTGAGCTTTTCCTAACTTGAAAGAGGCTGTTTAACACAGTTTCTGGTGTTCTTGTAGCCAATATTAAGAGTTGGGAAATTTTATGAGCTTTGTAATTTTTCAAAATTAATTTTTCAAAATTTTACAATTTTTGGACGCCTGGGGGGCCCAGTCAGTTGAGTGTCCCACTCTTTTTTTTTTTTTTAAGATTTATTTATTTATTTGACAGACAGAGATCACAAGTAGGCAGAGAGGCAGAGAGAGAGAGAGGAAGAAGCAGGCTCCCCACTGAGCAGAGAGCCCGATGTGGGGCTCGATCCCAGGACCCTGGGATCATGACCTGAGCTGAAAGCAGAGGCTTTAACCCACTGAGCCACCCAGGCGCCCCTGAGTGTCCCACTCTTGATTTTGGCTCTGGTCATGGTCTAGGGGTTGTAGGTCTGAGACCCAAGTTGGGCTCCATGCTGAGCACTGTACATGGAGCCTACTTGAGATTCTCTCTGCCACTCCCCTGCTCCCAGATCACACCCTGTCTCTCTCTGAAAGAAATAAAGAAAGAGAGAGGAAGAGAGAAAGAATATGAGGGAAGGAGGGAGGGAAGGAAGAAAGGAGGAAGGAATGAAGGAAGAAAAAAAATCATAATTTTTCCAGAGCAAGTTGAACTATCCAATCATCCGGTTCCTTGTTACCCAAAGTATGGTCCATGAACCACACTTCATTGGTCTGGGACCTTGTCGGAAATACTGAATCTCAGACGTGAAGCAGAAGACGTTTTTTTGTGAATATGCATTTTTAATGAGATCCCCAGGTGTTACATAAGCATAGGAAGGTTTGAAAAGCAGTGAACTAGGGACAAGTGGGTGGCTCCGTCAGCAAAGCACTCATGTTTGGCTCAGGTCATGATCCAGATCCCAGCAACCCAGGTAGGAGCTCCCTGCTCAGCGGGGAGTTTGCTTCTCCCTCTTTCTCTGCCCCTCCCCCAACTCGTGCTTGTGCGCTCGTGCTCTCTCTCTCTCTTGCTCGCTCACTCGGAAATAAACAAAATCGTTAAAAATAAAATTTAATTTAATTTAATTTAATTTCAAAAACTTAAAAAGCACTGAACTAGTTAACATTGCTATTTGGAAAGGCCAAAGATTTTTCATTCCCGTTTGCCGTGGATGGGCTGAGGTAGGCTGCTGTGCAGGTGGTTGGAGACTGACTCAGCCAGAGCCCTGAGAGCAGTTGCTACAGTTGCAAGTGGTCTTATCCATTGACCGCAGAGTGCCTCCCAATATCGTCATTCTCTATGTGGGCTGTTACATGGAAAAAGGCAGCAATGCCCTACTCTGATGAATTATACTTAATGGGAAGGATTAAAGAGGGAAAGTAAATAGAAAGGGGAGATCAAGGCTTTTTGCCTGCAGAAAAATCCAAAGTGAGGAAGCCAGGGGCACAGGGGTAGATCAGTCAGTTAAGCGGCTGCTTTTGGCTCAAGTCATGATCCCAGGAGCCCCGTGTCGGGGGTCCCTGCTCCCCAGGGAACGCTTCTGCCTTGCCCTCTACCTGCTGCTTCCCCTGCTTGTGCTTACTCCTTCTCTCTCTCTCTCTGTCAAATAAATTAAAAAAAAAAAAAAATCTTTAAAAAAAAAAAAAAGGCAAAGAAGCCAGAATCGTTTGGATATTTGCTTCAGTTTCGCAACTCCTTGCAAAGTTCCATTAAGTAGAATTTATACAACAACCAAGCAATGGTGGAGGAATAGCTCCTGGCTGGCAAGGCTGTTTTGTTATTTTCTTTTGTTTTTTTCCATAGCTTTTGCCTTGAGATAAAACAGCATAGCCTAAAATATGCACAGAATTGTTCAGTAGTAAACCCTTGACAGTGGCAACAGAAGGATCACTGAATAATAACAGAATTTAGAACATATTAGGGAAAAAAAAACCTTTTTCTTATCCATATTTGTCAAAGCACTTGTCCAGTGCTTTGAAGAGAGTGACTTAGAAATTGATATAAGAACCCAGCTCTATAACAATTGTTACTACTATAAATGGCATTGTGCTTTAGTTAATTTTTCGGTTATTATTGTAACTCTCATTCCTTAATATGGGTCTGACTTTCTCAATTAACATTTTTTAAAGGACAAAATTAAAGAATCCCAGTCTTAGCTTCTCTCTTACAGCACAGCACTGGCTTCAAATGGGCTTCTCTTGTTGGTTTTCCTCTTTCAAACCTATCATTCACCTAATTATCATGGAGATCCCTTGAGAATGCAAACCCTTTTGTGTCACTCTTCTGCTCAGACTGTTTGATGATACTGCAAAGCTCTGTGGGTGGTTTAAATTCACATTCCTTTAGGACTCCTTGAGTCAGCTTCCTTTGTGATCCCATGCCCATGTGCATTGTAACCATATCAAACAGCTGTAGTTTCCAAACACACAGTGCTTTATAACGCCTCTGTGTCTTAGTACCTGCTGTTTCTCCTGTTACCACACTCTCCTCCTTCATTGTTGACCGTGTCTCCACCTTTCTCATCCTTGAAACTTTAACTCCAGGGTCGGCTCCTGTATGTAGAAAGTCCCCCCTCTCTTCTTCCATTCTAGTGATGGGTTCCCATGGAACCCTGTGTTATGTCTATCATGGAATAGACAACAATATCATGAAATCTTCTCAGACTGCTGTCATCAGGACCAGGATCCTGGGTGTGCAAGCTGTACAGTTGCATAGAGCTCTGCTTTGAAGGACCCCACACTTTCCTTAATATTCTGCGGTCACCATCTTGAAATTCTTGATTTATCCTTGAATCTTTGTTTCACAAACCAAGTCCAATGGGACAAGGGATCATACCCCTGAGCAGAGGAGAGGCATCCAATAATTGCGTCAGCTCTTTCTGACTAGCCTCTTCACATAAAACATTCCCAATGCCCCAGGAGCACAGAATTCCAGTAGATCCACAATGCATGAGGTTTCAAGAAGACTGAAAACAAATACGAGAGAAGCATGTTACATCTCCTACTAAGAAGCAGCACTTACAACTCCAAGAGACCATACTTCCTCTTCCAACTAGAATTTGCTTGGAACACAGAAAGAGAAAATGATGTTCTTAAAAAAAGAAAAAAGTGATGTCCTAAGAATGAGCAAGGAACCCTACCATCTTTCCTATCCTTATTACTTCCCTATGTTAGCCGAACACTTACACTGAAAATGGTAACACAGGAGAAAGGGAAAGATAGGACAGTCATAGTCCCTTTACTTTTAGTCCTTCCTCTCTCACCTATGCAAGATACAGGTAGCAAGTGTTGGTAGAATGCATGCATATCAAGGAGTAAAATAAGAACAGTTGAGTTTTGTGCAACATTTCCACTGTCCTGGTAAAAATGAAATACTACAATTATGTAATTTCAGTGATTCTGCCTATGAGTCAAATGCTTTCATATTTGAATTTAAAGCTGGCTCTGCACCATATAAAGATGGATAACAAAATTTATGCTAACAATTTAAATTTTTAATTTTTCTTTACTTAGAATGATATTAAACATCACATTAAAAATGGTATGCCAAAGCAAGAGAATCTGCAGGAGAAGGAAAAAGATTTATAATCTTTGTATTGCTAAAGGTGTTTTTTTTCTGGTATGCTGACCAAGAGGCTCCACATTTTCATTTTGCAGTAGACACTGCAAATTTTGTAGCTCACCCTAATTATAATTTGTTTTTCTCCTCTGTGTACCATATTAGATTAGGAGTTTCTTGAAAGCAGGGACTTTGTTTTTTTTTTAATCTTGGTATCCCTACCGTTTATATATACCAGGCTCTCTCCAAAGATGAATTTCACATGGCAATTGCAGCTAATTTCAATGTTTCCAGAAAGAGGAGACAAAAGAATCAGCTCTCTTTCTAGAATGTGTCCCTAACGAAGTGTATTTGTCTTGAGTGTGCCTTATAGAATAAGGGGAATGAAACTAATCCTCCAGCCAATTGATACTGGTTTTAGTTGATATGGGCCTACTGCTAAGCCTGTGTCAGGCATTTTGGGACATTCACATTGTAACTTGGAGTAATTTGTGAGGTTTGACTGCTTACTCATGGAAGAATAGGATAAAAGGTGAGGATGGTAGTGCTCACGGGAGACATGTACATTGAGGCATAAGAAAGGCTGGAAGACGGGCACCTGGGTGCCTCAGTGGGTTAGGCCTCTGCCTTCAGCCCAGGTCATGATCCCAGGGTCCTGGGATCGAGCCCCGCATCAGCCTCTCTGCTCAGCAGGGAGCCTGCTTTTCCCCCACACCCACCCCCCACCACCCACCCACCTGCCTATCTGCCTACTTGTCATCTCTGCCAGTCGAATAAAAAAATAAATAAGGCTGGAAGAGTTGCATCAGATGCCAAGTGGATATTTATTTAGATAGTAAAAGCCTAATTCCTGCAAGGACAACTCCAGTGGTTCAAGGTGTGGTAGGAGGGTCTTAACATTTGGGCCAGGTTTATGCACAAAGCCTGGCAGTGGCCTACGTCCCCAGATTCCTACCAAATAGGTATTTTTCTGTAGAGTTTATGTGCACGGACCTAGGCCCTGGTCACCAGCAAAGCAGGAATCAGAAGCAGAATTCCGGGCTCCGGGGAAGGACCCCAGTCCTGGACAGCATTAGAGTAAAAGAGGTCTTTCCCCAAAAAAAGAACTCAGAAAGGACCAGTGCAGGAACCTGACCCACAACAAGACCAGTGGTGGAATGGGTACAAGCAAGCAGGGACACGGAAGGGCTCAGTCATTGGGTTCAGGAGTGACACCAAACTGGTGAGCATCCGTGAGTCCAAATGAGGAGGAGATAATCTAGAAATCCAAAGAAATTATTTCAGGGGAATACAGAGGAAAATGCGGAAGGCTTTGATAGGAAACATAATTTGTCCTAAGACGAATCCATGTGAAACAAGTAGAATTGAATTTAGTGTAACATATAAGAGGCAAATAACAGAGCTCATATTTCAGGTAACATGAGGAGTCAAGCAGGTTGGAGAAATGAGAAAAAGCTTCTTAGACCAAATGGCATGAGAGCTGGACGTTCAAGAAGAGACTCCGTTCTGTGACAACGAGCCTACAGGAAACTGCAGATGGGGATTGTCTCCCTAAGAGGACTGTGCCAGGGTGGTAGGGAGAACAGTGTGATAGGCAGAATAATGCCCCCCCAAATATGTCCATGTCTTAATCCCCAGAACCTGTGAATATTACCTTATATGGCAAAAGGAACTGCCCATGAGAGCAAATTACTGAGGTGTGGAGAGTATCCTGGATTATGGAGGCGGGCCCATTGCAGTCCTGGGGCCCTTACATAAAGGATGCAGGCCGGGTCAGAACCAGCAGAGGAGGGGGCCTGACCATGGAATCAGGGCCTGGAGTGACTTGCGCTGAGGATGGAGGAAGCCATTACAAGCCAAAGGAACACGGGCGAGCGCCAAAGCAGAAAAAGGCAAGGAAACAGGTTCTCCCCTCAGAGCCGCCGTGGGCACCTCCCTGCCAACATCTGGACTCGACCGCATTCAGAATGATTTGGGACTTCTGACCTCCAAAACTCAAAGAGTGCAAACCGTTACTTTAGACCACCGAGTGTGGGGTGATTTGTTACGGCGTCAGTAGGAAAGCAGCAGAGACCGGCTAGGGAGCGCGGACCAAGCTGCGGAGCTGTTTGTGGGCACCATGGCTGTGCCCGTAAAAACCAACCACAGCCAAGCAAATGAGAGAACTTGCTGCACGATACTGTCTCCTTCCTCTTCCCAACGCACCACAGGGGTGCGGTGAGATAAGCCCAGCGGAATGCAAGCTCCACCCATCAGGCCACCATGCAAGCTGAGAGCCCTCAGATGCCCGAGAAGTTTGGGATATACCAAGGGGTAGGCAAGTTGGTTCTGGGTGAAGCCTCTCTTCCTGGCTCGCAGACAGCCGTCTTGTCACTGTGTCCTCACATGGCCCGTCCTCCGTGTGTGCACATGGAGACAGAGAGATATCTCTGTTGTCTCTTTCCCTTCTTATATGGACCCCAGTCCTTTGGTGTCAGGGTACCACCCTTATGATCTCACTGAACTTAAATTCCCTCTTTCCAAATACAGTCACATTAGGAGTTCGGGCTTCAATGTAGAAATTTGGGGGGTGGGGGACACAATTCAGTCCAAGCCAGAGGATCATTAGGAATGCACGGTCTTTTGCTGTTAGGGTCCATAACCTCATATTCATCTTGTTATGAGGACTGTCGGGAAGCATGACAAAAATACCTCCAGAGCACCTTTTAATTTTCATGCATTTTCAAGATTCTCCTAATGTCACAATCTGCCCAGGAATTTGCCCATCTGCCCAAAGAGAGAGAAGGAAAACAGGTTGCACGCTGTCATCTCTTCCTCACTCACCTAAGTGAAATGCTAATTCAGAAAGGACAATGAAGAAAATATTATCCTTTTGTAAAAAGCCTGCAGCTGGGCGCCTGCTGTCAGGATATAATTATACAAACTGGAACTGGTCTCAAACAAGACCCGAAGGTTACCAGCCCCGCTACCTAAAGTGCCTAGGGAGCTCCTCTAATTACCACCGACTGGAGACGTAGTCTTCTGTCTCTTTCAAATAACGTCAGCGGCAGCAGCGACAGGCTGCACCTCGCAACATCACACTTGTCTGCTCTGACTCACCCTCCTCAACTCCTGCCCCCCAGCAAAACTTCCACGGAGTGATTTCTCTTTCCATGTACTGTGCAGCACTCAAGCCCCTGCCTTCTCTCTTCCTTCTTTAGTTCCTACCAAATAATTACAGAGTGTCTCTGCCGTGTTCTGATTTATTCAGGCTTCATTTTAACCCTGCCGAGTAGACCTCCTCCCTCTCTAAGTGGGTAAAACGAGGATCAAAGTGGTTCTGTGGCTTGGCACCAGGACTGAGCCATCGCGGTGGACATCCAGAGGGAAGGACAGGGAAGGAAAGAGGGAAAGAGGGATGGGGGAAGCAGAGGGGGAGGAGGCTTCAGGAGTGGGGGGCAGCAGTCCTCAAGTCAGATGAGCCTCCCCTCTGCCACCCCGGAGGATCAACATGGCCCTTTGCGTGCCCCGGAGGCTCTAGACCCAGGGACTCATTTGACGGGAATTTATTGTAATAGGAACTTGCATAACCTGCTTGAGTAGAATTGGTTGGACTTGCTGCCCAGACCCGGCAACACTGGAATGCAATTCTGTAAATAAGCCTAATGAGAGCTTACGTCTGCCTGAAGGAAGATGTCATCTATCTCCACTATTCATTTCTATTTGTCCTGAGTGCACGAAAAGATACTTTTTAAGCCCTTTTTTCCTAGGCGCCTCTCCCTCCAAATTGGGACAGGGTCCCCAATCTGCCCACCGGCCAGCTCATTCTATGCACCCAGCCTCCACTAAGGCCAGGCTTAGGAAGGACTGTCATGTTCCACTCATCTACACACTGCAGGAGACAATCTCCTCCTCAGCTGCTCATTTTCTAGGGCTACAACAGTGATTTCTTTGAGAAGGCATGCAATGGCCTGGCTCTGCGTCCTTTCTTCCTCTCTGTTGCTTCTGAGCTGGGCCACATGGGCTGGATGTTAGGTGACAAACCAATGAACATTGCCCTATTTCTGTTTTTCTATGAGCTAAGAAATGGAGATGATCTCTGTTAGAGACTGAATGATTGTGCCCGCTCCCCCGCCCCTGCCCCGGATTCATATGTCGAGACCTTACCCTGTGATGATATTAGGAGGTGGTCATACTGAGAGGTGGGGCTTTTGAGATGCATTAGATGGGTCATAGGATGGAGACCCCACGATGGGGTTAGTACCCTTTTAAGAGTCTTGAGAGAGCTTATTTCTTCTCTCTTCTCTCTGCTCTCTGCCACATGAGAATACCGTAAGTCGACTGTCTACAACTTAAAAGAGTGTCCCCATCAGAACCTGACCATGCCGGCACCCTGATCTTGGCCTCTAGTTTTGTGCAAGATAAATTTCTGTTCTTTAAAAATTACCCAGTTTATGGGAGAGGGGGGTGGGGTTATGGACATTGGGGAGGGTATGTGCTATGGTGAGTGCTGTGAAGTGTGTAAACCTGGCGATTCACAGACCTGTACCCCTGGGGATAAAAATACATTATATGTTTATAAAAAGTTAAAAAAAAATAAAAAATTAAAAAAAAAAAAACTACCCAGTCTATAGTATCTCCCTTAGAGCTGCCAGAGATGATTAAGATGATCACTGTTAGACAACTTCAGTGAGACTTGTCGAGCTATGGTTATGTTTATAGAAAAATAACAATGTGAAAACCGTAACTTGATCAAATAGGTAACTTAATTTATGAGGCTTAAGAAAAGGGAGATCCAATATCTAGGGTCCCAATATGCCCTTGGCTGACAACATTCACTGTTACTTCCAGGGTTCACATCAGTGCAAGTGTGTGATTTCCAGTCTGTAAATTCGGGGTGTAAGAAGTACCCGTTTCTGTAACTTAGATGAAATACATATTCAAGCATACATCTAATCAAGTTATCAGGAAGAACTGAGGTAATATTGAAACTTTTATTCAGGTCCAATAAGAACCTGGAAGTCTTACCATTTGTCTGGGAAACACCTCTATCCTCCCCCTGCCTGTCTGGCATGTGCGTTCTTCCATCCATCACGGACACCACTGACACTGCCTAAGGCCCTCCGTGGTCCCCTGAAGTCTGATAACTTTAAGACAGGTCATATGGGAGGTACCTAAAAGTTTGTAGAGGCTGGAAATAGCCTTCCCCAGGTGCCTCACCATCATCTCTCTGCTATCTTGCCACCCCCTTGGAGTTCAGAGTTGGGTGCAGGTCTATCCCCTGCCCACAGACCTCTCTCCCTTTCTCGCCACAGGAAAACCTTTTTTGCCTTTCCTTCTCCTCCTCCCCTTTCCCTCAAAGAGCTCATTCATTCCCTGCATTTCCCCTTCTTCTCTACCTAAAATATCACACATTAGTGCTTTATCGGGCTTGGGTTTAAAAAAAAAAAAAAAAAGAAAATTCAAAGGCCATTGACTTTGGGCCGCAAATTTGAAGTGATTGATATCATTTCCTCTGGATGTAGTGACTAACTTCGACTTTGGGTAGGTGAGCATACATGTGGCAGTTTAACTAGGTTATGTGGTTATTTGTGAAACATACGTCCAAGACAAAAAGACGGGAAATACCCAAAGGGCAAGGGTGGGATGCATCGGTCCCACCGCAAATGAGCCTTTCAGTTTAGTTCTCTCCTTTTCTGGGTACCCGCCGTACACACAGTCTAATACAGAAAGGTCTCACCCCGCATAGCACCTCGTGGTCCTTCCACCTTGAAGAGGCCCACCAAGGCTAGCGGATCACTCACATGGCCTCAGGCATGAGCTCTGTCCTGTAAGAGTGGGAATGGCCATCCACCAAGCATGGACCCTCTCTCTTACCGAGTGTGTGTTCAGAGGCAGGAAGAAGATCACTGATGACTGGAGGATCAGCAGAAGCAGGGATGAAAAGGTAAAGTGACAGGAATGGAGAAAAACCAGAGAAAGAGCAAAGATTTCTAGCACTGACCTAGTGACAGGATACCTCCTGCCTGGGGCTGTGTTCTCACCGAAAAGGTCTTCAAGGTCCCATTTCTCTGGAAAGGCCTAGCCATATGTGGTTCCTGTCTTCCTTCTATCTCTGCACATCTTTTCCACACAATCTAATCATCTGAGCAAGGCTGAGCCTCTCTCTGGTCCTTCAGGATCAGAAAAGGCTCACTCACATTTATTTGAAGAAAGCCTTCCAAGGTTTAAGTATTCGATCAGTTAAAGAGCAGTAAACAGCGACTCACAGATTAATAAAGATTTCAAAGGGCAGCAAAAAACAGGGGCTTTCATTCTGAAGTCTGAAGGTGAAGCAGGCCCAGATATATAGCCACCAGTGAAAACATCTTAAACTGCTAACCCCCTGTCTCTGCTTCTCCCTCCCTAGATGTTGGTCCCTCTGTGTTTCTTCTGCTTTTCTTTGTGTACTGACTTACCATCTCCCCTGCGACCATTACCTTTGTGTGATCTTCTCAGCTTTCTCTCTGCCTCTTCCCTTCCCGTTGTCTCTCTGGTCTCTCCGTTCCACGGGAATGTCTCTCTTCCATTCCCCTTCAATATCTCATTTCCTTACTCTTTCTTTTCCCCTCTTTTCCTTCTCTAGTTGCCTCTCCTCCCATCTTCTTCTTACTACTTTTCTTACTTCCACTCTTTAAAGACCACAAAATGGGGGCATCTCAGTGGGTGAGGCCTCTGCCTTTGGCTCGGGTCATGGTCTCAGGGTCTTGGGATCGAGCCCCACATCGGGCTCTCTGCTCGGCGGGGAGCCTGCTTCCCCGCTCTCTCTCTGCCTGCCTCTCTGCTTACTTCTGATCTCTGTCTGTCAAATAAAAAAATAAAATATTTTGAAAAAATAAAAGTAAAAATAAAGACCACAAAATGGAAAGGAATATATATTCATTAGAATTTATTGTGCTTATCACATTTTGTGTTCTATTTTCTTAGTTTCGTAGCAGGTGACTTTTAAAGCAGATAACTTTTATTAAACGAAAAGAGAATACCTAAACAATCTGCTTTTGGATATGTCCGTCAGTTGATTGTTTTCTCTAATATTCTGTGGCATCAGCAGAAAATAAAGGCTGTCCAAGCCCAGAACTCTGCCTAGAAGGTTACCAAGGAAACAATAGATTCTCTGATCAGTTTCTACTTGTAAGAATTTTTTTAACTCTCCCTGGTGTTTAAGCTGAAAAGAGAAAAGAAAGTTACATCAATTATTTACTGAATTAGATTATTAATCCAAAGGGCATAGAACTGTTGTTGCAGTGAAAATAGTGATTTTAGTTTCATTGTATAGAATTTATCTCTCCTTGTGGTACCTTGGAACTGCCATTTATTTTTTCTACTAGATTAGTTTTTTAATGTTCCCATGTTGCCCATATCCTTCGTGAATCTGAAAGGAAAGTTTCAAAATGCCTCTTACTCTTCATAGACCAAGTGCAAAGCCCTTATCACAGTTCTCACCCTATTGTCAAATGATTAAAATCCCTGTTGACATTTAATGTCAACAGAGAAAGTTATCCAACATCGGGTAAGCACTGCAGTGCCGAGGAGTCCGGTTTGTCTCCAAAAGCATGGTCACCTGCCACCTAGTGTCTTAATAAAAAACTGCAGCAAATGCTACATTTGGCCAAGGTCTTCCCAGCTCCCTTAGAAATCCTCTGAACTCTTAGGGTTTAGCTTTGAGCTCTTCAGGATGGCAGGCAGCTTTCTCTACGAGAGGCTACTGACTTGACCTCTCCATTCTGAACAGCAGAATCCCACCTGTCCCAGTCGGGTAGGGCCCCTGTGGTCTACACGTGAGGCTCTCCAAGGAAACGCTCTGACTCAGAACTTGACCGGGGAACAAAGGGTGATTGAGAATGGCTGAAGCATTCCATGGCATAAAAAGCATATAAAAGGCATACAGTTAATGTTATATTGTTAACTATAAGTATATGTAGCAATCGCTATGACACTTTAATTTCATATTTCACAAATGTTTAAGTGTCTCCTATGAGCTGGGCAACATGCCAGGCACTGGGAAGGAGGCGGTGAGTATTAGAGGTTGGTCCTGCTGTCATAAAGCTTGTGTGCTGTGAAGCAAAAAGGATGACAAACAAGATTAATGCATATCAGGGCATGTACTATAAAGAAAACAAACAGGACTGTGATCTCAGCTTATTGGAGAAGAGGGCTTTGTTAAAGGGAGAAAATGGCACCGAATGAGACTCAACTACTGCAACTGTACCGGCTGTCCAAGTAGCAAGGGAAGGTGGTTTCACGGAGCAGCGGGTGCAAGGGCCTGGGAGAGGAAAGGGCCCTGGCGTGTCTCAGGGCGGGACTGGAGGACGAGGTCGCTGGAGTGGGGTGAATGAGGCAGAGCTGGGTTTGTACTCGAAACTCTGCTGATTCGGGATGTAAAAAGAATAAAACCGTTCTCTGAGATTTAAGTTTTGAAATCAATGCATAACATAACATATATTTTGGGGGACTCTTTATATCAAACTAAATTAAGAGGAAATAAAGTTGTATGGTGGGGAAGGGAGAGGGATTTAGTGGTTTGTGTAACCAGAAAGGACACCGGTCCATCTGGGGATTGTGGAACAGCAGACTCTGCTGATCTTTGAGTATTGAACTCAGTCTCTCTTACCGCTAGAACCATGGATGCTGACAGTTCTGAGATTACCTACAGCATCGTGATCTAAAGTTTCTATTCTCCTACCTCTGAAAAGCACAGGGAAGGACTCGGATCGCCCCGACTTTGCGCTCACTCCTCCTCAGACCAACACCAACCCAGGGAAGTGAGGAACTATGACCCATTTAGCTTGTGAACATGTGCGCCCCCCTGTGGTCAGGTCAGTTATTACAAATGGAGAGGAAGTTTATGATAACACAGATAGGGCCCCTTGGGCTATCCATGTCACTTTAATTCGTCCATCAGAGATGAGCAAAAAAAGATACACTAAATTGTATCAAGGCTAACCTGCCAGTAAGATGTTTCCTTTAGCTTAAAAGGAAAAGGACAAACAAGCTACTGAAGGACAGTGTCCTTTTGTCCAGTCTCCCAGGGGGCGCCTGGGAGACTCACTCAGTTAAGCATCTAACCTCCTCTCAGGTCATGATCCCATGGGCCTGGGATTGAGTCCCATGTCAGGCTCCCCGCTCAGCGGGGAGTCTGCTTCTCCATCTCCCTCTCCTCCCCCTGCTCACTTGCTCTCTCTCACTCTGTCTCTCTCAAATAAATTTTAAAAAATCCTAAACAAGACAAAACAAAAAAAGAAAAAAAGAAGAAAGAAAAGAGAAAAAATGTGTCCTTCAGAAGACTTGGTCAGCCATTAAAATACAGAAAAAAGAAAGTCAATGAGATGAGGCTTGTTGATTCTCACCTAAATGCTTGGTGGAGGAGAGGGAGCCTTACCCAGTGATTCCCATGGTTGAGCGAGCAGGTATCTCTGAGCTAGACCCTCTGTGGCCCATCCCATCTTAATTTGACATTATTGAATTTCTGATATTAATTTGAAGTATGTCATCACTGAAGAGCTTAGGAAGCTTTACCAGAGCCAGGAATAGTCTTTGTTGTTTTTTTTTCTTCTTCTTTCATGATTCAGGTTCTGTTCCTGTGCTTCTCTGTCCCACACCACTTCACGTGAGATTTTTCTTTCTTGTAATACTGTTAACAGGTCTGCATCAGCTATCACTGTCAGCTCACATAAAATTTCCTGTCTATTTTGCTAAGAAAACTTTACTTCTTTCTGAAACGTTCTACAAAATGCTCTCCTGCTAGTCACTTGTTATAGGAAAATAGCTTCTCCTTCAATTTGTATGATACCACAGCTCAGCTCTGTGTGTGTGTGTGTGTGTGTGTGTGTGTGTGTGTGTTTCCCTCTGGGTCTTAACTACGTGATCAGCATCCTACTCCTTTTTTTTTTAAGATTTTATTTATTTATTTGACAGACAGAGATCACAAGTAGGCAGAGAGGCAGGCAGAGAGAGAGGGGAGGAAGCAGGCTCCCTGCTGAGCAGAGAGCCCGATGGGGGCTCGATCCCAGGACCCTGGGATCATGACCTGAGCCAAAAGCAGAGGCTTTAACTCACTGAGCCATCCAGGTGCCCCAGCATCCTACTTCTTGGAGAAGGTTTTATATTCCATTGCCTTTGACATAAGAGATAACAATAACTCTGCTTAAAACAGATTCGATGTTGCACAAAATTAGGGATCACAATAAAAATCAAATGCAACATATTAGATACCATCCTAGATTGTATAAAGTTTCTTTCTAACCTTTTTCCCCAATTATTTACTCACTCAGCAAATGTTTTTGAACACTTACAATGTGCTATGAACTGCAAATACAAGGGTAAATAAAGCAGAGAAAATCCCAGTTCTCCTACAATCACCTGATTGTCTGGAATAGGGTGATAGACAACCCTAGGTCGTGGTCTTCAAAATCTTTTAGAAATATGGGTCGGGGGGCACCTGGGTGGCTCAGTGGGTTAAGCCTCTGCCTTCAGCTCAGGTCATGATCTCAGGGTCCGGGGATCGAGTCCCTCATCGGGCTCTCTGGAGCCCGCTTCCTCCTCTCTCTCTCTCTGCTTGCCTCTCTGCCCACTTGTGATCTCTTTCTGTCAGATAAATAAAATCTTTAAAAAAAAAAAAAAAAGAAATATGGGTTGGAACAGATAAATGAGTGCAGATAATGATCATGCTAGGCACCATATGGCAATTTTTAAACAATGTGGCAAAGATGTATTAGGGAGGGAACAATTCACTGTGATTGGAAATCTGTGGGAAGAAGATACCAAGGTCATAGTAATGGAACTGACCTTTGTAGGACTTGAATAGGTTGAATAGGTAAAGATGGAAAAACACCCCAAATATGTAAAAGGACTGGAGCAGAGTGCTAAAGGGTCCACTGAGAGAATATGGGCTTGCTTTTTATTTTTTTTTTTTTTTATTTTTTTTTTTTTTAAAGATTTTATTTATTTATTTGACAGAGAGAGATCACAAGCAGGCAGAGAGGCAGGCAGAGAGAGAGGAGGAAGCAGGCTCCCTGCTGAGCAGAGAGCCCGATGCGGGCCTCGATCCCAGGACCCTGAGATCATGACCTGAGCCGAAGGCAGCGGCTTAACCCACTGAGCCACCCAGGCGCCCTGGGCTTGCTTTTTAGACTGAATCATTAAGTCTGTTTGGATGGTTGGAGGACAAAGAACATGGGATTGCTGAGAAATTGGGCTAAAAGTCAGAGAAGGCAGACGGTAGGCTATTCAATTTCCACACATAAGATTTAGATTTTATTCTTTAGCTATCACAATGTATCAAAGATGTGTGATCAAAAAACTATATCATGGTCAGCAGCTCCTAGGATGGGCTCAGTAAGCAAAAGGCAAAGAAGGCTGGAGAAAAAATATCCCTTAGCTACTGCCTTGCCATTTATCCAGGTAAAAGAAGATGGTGAAAACCTGCCTTCTGTTGGTGTCTGTGGAACCAGAAGAGAGATGGGTTTACAAGGCCAAAGAAACTGGGAACTGACAACATTTCTGTGATGCACAGAGGGGGTGAAGTGAGGGGACAACACTGAGGTTGACTCCAAGCTCTCTCACTACCGAGGGGGTCAAGTGATGGTGTTGCCACACACTGAGGTAAACCAGTAAAGCAAAGGGTAGATCTATGTCTCTAACGCACGGTGTGAAATTCCAGAGAAACATGCAGGTGAAGCCTTGAACTTCAAATGTGAGTCCCATGCACATTATTACACTCACCAATAGCTGCCTTCCATAGACGGTCTGCCGTGTCCTGTGTGCCAAGCTTCATAACAACCGGCCCACGAAGATATCAACAGCCACACAGAGGAGAAATGACAACTCAGGACATTAGATTTGCCCACGTTCACACAGCTAACAAGAAGCAAAGCCAGATTTTAACCCGGCTTTGCCTGATTCTAAGCCCTCATGTTTTCAAATACCTTTGCTTTAAGTTTTCTTAGTTAATTGCATTCATTAGATGAATAAAATCATTATCAGCCTGAAAAGAAAATCCGAGGTCATTCACTTCACTCCCAGCCATGGTCAAATAAGAAATAACAAGAATACTCGGTATACCTCATGCTCAAAGGCATATAGCTGGAGTCTCGGTGGGGGAGGACAGGGGGTTCCAAACAAACAGAACATAGTTTTTTTGAGCGGGGCCTTAGAACAATTATGTCATCCAACAAGGTAAAGTAGAGGTTTTATTAATAAGAAACCATTATTTACAGAAAATGGAGTCAGCATCATCAGCTCCATGTAAATAACAGACTCGGTTTAGAGACTGATACTCTACTTCTGCTATTAAATCTAGTTACTGTGGTGTGATAATTTAGTATTTCAAAATCATAATCTCCCTGCCTGTTAATACAGTTTGTGGAAACTGTGTTTTCAAGAAACTTTTGGATGTCCTAGACAAAGCTACTCCTGATGGTGAGATTTTAAATTCTCTTTCAAATATGGGATCATTCCTCCATTGGGGGGGAGGGTCAAAGTGTTGTAGAGACAGAATTATTAAAATATATACATATTGGGGCGCCTGGGTGGCTCAGTGGGTTGAACTGCTGCCTTCGGCTCAGGCCAAGATCTCAGGGTCCTGGGATCGAGCCCCACATCAGGCTCTCTGCTCAGCAGGGAGCCTGCTTCCCTCTCTCTCTCTCTGCCTGCCTCTCCATCTACTTGTGATTTCTCTCCGTCAAATAAATACATAAAATAAAAAAATAATAAAAAAATTAAAAAATATATACATACTTACAATATGTATTAATACTGTATATCTTATGTAGATAAATATAAAATACATGATATACGTAATTGTTTTTGAAATAGTATACTATATTATACACACACACACACACACACACACACACACCTAATAGAGTCACACAGATACTCATAAAGCAGTGGTTCTCAATCCTCACAGCACATTTCAACCACCTGGGGAGGTTTTAAAAAAAATACCACCAACCAGGGCCCAAACATCAGTATGATCCTAATAGGCAGCTATATGGACAACCACTGTCCCTAAGTGAGCATTGGAGAGCAATGAAAAAGAGCTTTTGTGACATATGAACCTGAATTTGAACCCCACTTCACCATCTCCTGGCTTCATCATTTTTGGGAAATGATCTGACTTCTCTGAGGCTCAGTTTTTCCATCTGTACCATAAGAATAGTACCTACTTTCTGAGTTACTAGGGATAAGATGAGCCAGGTGTGTAATGCAGGATGTGTTGGGGGAATGGCTGGGAGTCAGGGTGAGGCCTGACAGAGGGAAGGCCTGGGGGAGGAAGAGAAGCCAGAGCTGAGAAGAGAGGCCAGAAAGAGCCCTAGGAAGCCTACTTAGGCCTGCCTCAACCCTATAAAGATTCATGCTTCTCATATGTTTCTTGAAATACAGCTAAAAGCAAGAGGTCGGCTCAGAAAGAATGAGAAATTTTACCCCAAGGAAGGCCCGCAGTGTGAGAAAACCGAAGCTCCCGATCACCCTTCTTTATCTTCTCTGACCACAGGAAGGTTTACCTGTGCACAACTGGAAACATAGCTCTTGGAGTCTAACACGTATCTCGAACATTATGCGATCTAGTGTTCCTCCAGATGTAGTCTCCGGGCCAACGAGAGCAGGATCACATATTAGAAATGCAAAACCTTGGGGCTCTTCCCCAGATCTACTGGGGATAGGACCCAGCGATCTGTGTTATAAGCTCCTTGGGTGATTCTGATGCAATCACTTTTTTTTTTTTTTTTAAAGATTCTATGTATTTATTTGAGAGTGGGTGAGCAAGAGAAAGAGAAGGAGCAGGAGGAGCAGCAGAGGGAGAGGGAGAAGCAGATTCCCTGCTGAGCTGGGAGCCCAATGTGGGGCTCGATCCCAGGACCCTTGGTTCATGACCTGAGCTGAAGGAAGCCGCTTAACTGACTGAGCCAACCAGGCACCCCATGATGCAATCACTTTTGGGAAGCACTGTGGTACAGTATTACAGCAGGTCCTCTCAGTGATAAAAATGGTTAGCGATAAGTCAAACCACAACACTTTCCATCCAGTCACCATTGGGCCCTATTAAAATCAACTCCTAATTTTTATCCTTCTGACTTAATAAATTTAATAAATGAAGAGATATCCAAATAATTGAATTCTCCCTCAGAAAGAAATACAAAATCATCTTTTAGACTTTACTTGCGAAAGTTCTCAGTCAACACTTCAAATGACACTGTTACATACTAATACTGGTATATCTGCCTGTGTGTGAATGGGTGTTCTTTCATGTGCTTAAGTATGTATTTATTCATCTGTTCACCTTTGCAAAGATTTCCTTTCCCAGTTGCTTTTCCAGATGTCTCAGGTTACTGGGCCACACTCCCCAATTAAGTATTCCTCAGGTCAGATTGGTTGTCACTGGTGAGCCTAATTTCTAACCACAAAGCTCTCCACAGCACAAGGAGAGACCACTAGGGTAGGAGGTAAAAGCTTAGATTCTGGAGTTAGCTGGGCGGAGGTTTAATCCCACCCCCATAGATGATATTTAATACTGGCTTGTATTTGGGAGGTAGATTACTTAATCTCTGAGAGTCTTATTTCCTCTCTATTGGAATGCGGCTAATAATAATACCTGTGGGGCGCCTGGGTGGCTCAGTGGGTTAAAGCCTCTGTCTTCGGCTCGGGTCATGATCCCAGCGTCCTGGGATCAAACCCCGCATTGGGCTCTTTGCTCAGGAGGGAGTCTGCTATCTCTTCTCTCTCTCTGCCTGCCTCTCTGCCTACTTGTGATCTCTGTCAATGAATAAATAAAATCTTTAAAATAATGATAATAATAATAATAATAATACCTGTGCCTGCCTCATAGAATTTTTGAGGCACAAGTAAAATAATAAATATCACCTACTGGTATTATGACTTCTAGAAGTGCCTTTGTTTTTAATGATGATATGAAATGCTTGGAGATGTTTGAAGTAAGATAACATGAGGTTTTGCATAAAGCATTTGAAGCAGTGTTTCGCAAACCTTAGCGTGGATACAAATCAGCCAAGGATCTTGTTCGAATGCAGGCGTGGATCCAGGATGTCCAAGGTGGGGTCTGATATTCTGTATTTCCAAGAAGCTCCCGGGGAACACTGATGAGGCCTGTTCCAGTTTAAGTTCCAGCTCAGTGCTCATGTCCTGCAACATGTAAAATATGTAGGAAACATCAGTTTTTGGTATTGTGACTACCAGAAGCCTCTCTGTCTTGAATGACAATTTAAAATATTCTCAGTTTTGGAGTACAGGGACGGACATTAAGTGAAATCTGTTTATGTCAAAACCGGCAGATGATTACGTGATCCAACTGCTCTTAGGTACTTTGTGTGAGCTAAAAAGTAGGGAGGTGATATCTTTTCCTCTTTTTTAATAAGTTGCTTCTACCTCCCCACACTCACTCAGAGACTTCTCTTCCTGCGTTTCCATTTCCCTTCTGCTTGAAATGCTCTCCCTTCTCTTTCTTACCCATTCAAATCCTAACCTGACCTCGAGGTCCAGCTCTTTCAGGAGAAATGTGGCTCTTGGCACACGTATATTGCCCATACAACACTGGCTCACATGACTCTAAAATGATAATACTATATTTCAGGTAAAACCACCAGTGCCGATGCCCTTGACAATGAGTGTTGTCCTTCAGTACCAGTTTAAGAGACTCTGGGTTTATGATCCTGCTCCCACTGCTTAGAATAGCTTTGGAATGTGTTCTTTGAAATTACCTCTGCATCAGTCACAATGAACTAGGCTATGTTGCATGACCAAAATATCCCCAAATCTCATTGGCTTACTGTTATAATAAAAGTTTATTTCAATAATAAAAGTTTATTTCAAACTCATCATATTCTAATGTAGGTCAGGGAGCTCTAGTGGAGTCTCTGTTCCAAATCACGAATCAGGAACGAAGGCTCTTTCTATTGTGTGAGTCTGCCATCTTGGATTGCTGGGTTTTAAGTTGAGAAAGAGCACAGATAATTGCTCAGCAGGTGTATGGTCAGGACTGGAAGGGGCTTCCCTAGGCTACCGGCCAAAATCCAATCAAGTGACCCCCAAGCTAACTTTGAGCAGGACCCAACAATTCTCTATGCCCAACTAGAGGAAACAGTACTGGTGAGCAACAGCCAGCTTCTGCCGCACACAGTCATGGGGCACAATGTGAGGAAGATCAGCTGCCCTGTATTAAAGAGCTCTCAGCCAGCGTCGGGGCAAAGTTGTGTGCCACCATCAAGGATGCTAATTCCTCAGTTCTCGGGGTGGCTGGACAGAGATGGTGGCAGCTGGGAGGATTCCCTACGTCAACTACTGTGGTCATAAACAGCTTCCTTCTTTTTATGCTAGCGTGCCATTTTGTGTTAGGGAAAACAAAGAGAAGCCCTACAAGTTGGTCACATCACATCAATAACTTGTTGACCAAAAGCCATATCCCCTGACTTGACCACTGTTCTTGGCTCTTCTTTTTTTTTTTTTTTTTTAAGATTTTATCTATTTATTTGACAGACAGAGATCCCAAGTAGGCAGAGAGGCAGGCAGAGAGAGAAGGAAGCAGGCTCCCCACTGAGCAGAGAGCCCGACGCAGGGCTCAATCCCAGGACTCTGGGATCACGACCCGAGCCGAAGGCAGAGGCCCTAACCCACTGAGCCAGCCAGGCGCCCCTGTTCTTGGCTCTTCTTCAAAATGGAATTTGCCTCCCAGATAATCATCCCCACTCTATAAACTAAAACTAGAGTGCTGTATACTCTGAAGGTACTTCTAAAAGAAGTTCCAAAAGTATTTTTATTATTAGTGGCATTTCCAGGATCAATGTTACAAGTCATTGGGGGGATACTTTCAAAAAGATAGACTTCATTTTTTTTTAAAGATTTTATCCATTTATTTGACAGACAGAGATCACAAGTAGGCAGAGAGGTAGGCAGAGAGAGGAGGAAGCAGGCTCCCTGCTGAGCAGAGAGCCCGATGTGGGGCTCGATTCCAGAACCCCGGGACCATGACCTGAGCCGAAGGCAGAGGCTTTAACCCACTGAGCCACCCGGGCACCCCGATAGCCTTAATTTTTATGTTTGAAATAGTGTGCTTGTTAAAATGGAAGTATCACCTAACATAATGCTCTCTAGGTCCATCCATATTGTCTCAATGGCACGATGTCATCCTTTTATATGGCTGCATAATATTCGTGTGTGTGTATGTGTGTGTACACATCTTGAAGTGTGTTGTATACCTGAAACTAATGTAATGTTATATGTCAACTGTACTCAAATAAATATAAAAAATAAAAATAGTTATCCTATTATGCAGATTAACTCTATTCAGCCTAGAATAATTATCTTTCTCTTCCTCCTTCTCTTGTTCTTTTCTCCTTCTCTTTCTCTTTCTCCCTTTTCTTCCTCATTTCAAAGAGTTTAGAGGCTAAGTATTCTTCCCCTGTTATGTCCCCCACCCCACAAACACACAGTAAGTAGCTTGCTGGCCAGTCGCCTGACACATGCCTAGGAAAAAAAAGTTACTGGTTGATTAATTTGCTCTGCAGACATGTTGATTACAAAAAGTAGATTTAAGCTGGTGCTGGAGATCTTTTAAAGGGTGTTATTTTTTTTTTAATTTCCTCCCAGAGATAAATATTTAATATCAGAATCATTTATTTAGGAGACTTTCCATCCTCCTTAATAGTCACAGTCATATGTTAATATGTACCATTCACTTTACGTACACTATTTTTCTTTCCAAACTCTTTCAAGCATATAAAAATTCCAGAAATTACAAAAAATATTTCCACCACTGATCTTAAATTATTAAACATTACAGATCATATTGAAACTGTGTACTAGAATGCCATCCTTACTAGAATGCCATGATCTCTCCCTTTATAAAAGGAGCTACTATCCTAAATTTGCTATTTATTATTCATATGCCTATATTATTTTGTAGTTCCTTTGAACATATACAGAAACACTTTTCATAATGTTTTGCAGATTTTAAAATTTTATAAATGATATTATATTGTTCATATATATTTGACAGTTGCTTTTTTTTTTTTTTGGTCCAAATTAGCTCAGAGGTACATACTGTTATGTGCAGCTCTAATCCAGTTGTTTTAACTCCTGTATAGTATTCAGCACCATGAGAAAATGGTTGTTTGCACATTTTTTGCTTTTACAAGGAGAGCTTCAATAAAGTCCTTGTAAACGTCTCCTTGGGCACTTGTGCTAAGGCATTTCCAGGACAAATGCATAGGAGTGAGAGTGGTGGTTTTATATGGTGGTGCATTTAACTTTACAGAGTCATGCCCAATCGTCCTCAAGGGGGTGACTCTCTCAAATTGTTCTGGGCTGGTTGTTAGCCCCTGCCAACAGGAACAGAGAGTCTCTACTACTTCTTCACTTGATATCATCATACTGAAACTGGTTATTACAAAAACAATCTCATTTTTCCTTTTTTATTTTTTTTAATTTTATTTATTTGTCAGACGGAGAGTGAGAGAGAGCAAGCACAGGCAGACAGAATGGCAGGCAGAGACAGAGGGAGAAGCAGGCTCCCTGCTGAGCAAAGAGCCTGATATGGGGCTCGATATCAGGACGCTGGGATCATGACCTGAGCCAAAGGCAACCGCTTAACCAACTGAGCCACCAGGCATCCCTCATTTCTCTTTTTTTTTTTTAAATTGTATTGAAGTATAATTGACATACAAAATTATATTATTTTCAAGTGTATAACAGAATGGTTTGATATTTGTTTATGTTGAGAAATGATTACCAAAATAGATCTAGCTAACATCTGTCACTATAGATAGTTACACATTTTTTTCTTGGGTTGAGGACTTTTAAAATCTATTCTCCCAGCAACTTTAAAATATACAATACAGTATTATTAATCATGATCATCATGTTATACAGTAATTTATTTTATAACTGGAAGTTTGTATGTTTAAGTTTTTTTCAGAGAAACCATCTCTTTTATTTATATTTTTATTATTTATTATTTGTTTATTTTTATTATGCTCAATTAGTTAACATATAGTACATCGTTAGTTTTTGGCATAGTGTTCAATGATTCATTATTTGCATGTAACACCAAGTGCTCCTCACCACACATGCCCTCCTTAATACCCATCATTTTTTACCACATCGCCCCATCCCCCTCCCTTCTATAACCCTCAGTTTGTTTCCCAGAGTCCAGAGTCTCTGGTGGTTTTTCTCCCTCTGATTTCTTCCCATTCAGTTTTCCCTCCCTTCCCCTGTGGTCCTCTGCACTATTCCTTATGTCCCACATATGAGTGAAACCATATGATAACTGTCTTTCTCTGCTCAATTTACTTCACTTAGCATAATCCCCTCCAGTTTCATCCATGTAGATGAAAATGGTGGGTGTTCAAATTTTCTGATGGCTGAATAATATTCCACTATTTATATGGACCACATCTTCTTTATCCATTCATCTGTTGAAGGACATCTTGGCTCCTTCCATGGCTATTGTGGACATTGCTGCCATGAACTTTAGAGTGTATGTGTCCCTTCTTTTCACTAAATCTGTATCTTTGGTGTAAATACCTAGTAGTTCAATTGTGAGGTCATAAGGTAGCTCTATTTTTAACATCTTGAGGAACCTCCATACTGTTTTCCAGAGTAGCTACACCAACTTGCATTCTCACCAACAGTGTAAGGAGGGTTCCTATTTCTCCACATCCTCACCAACACTTGATGTTTCCTGTCTTGTTAATTTTTGCCATTCTGACTGGTGTGAGGTGGTATGTCATACATGTGTAAGGTGGTATCTCATATATCTCAATATGAGTGGTAAACTCACATTGTGGTTTTGATTTGAATCTCCCTGATGGCTAGTGATGTTGAACATTTTTCATGTGTCTGTTAGCCATTTGTATGTCTTTTTTGGAGAAGAATCTGTTTATGTCTTCTGCCCATTTCTTGACTGGACTATTTTCTGGGTGTTGAGTTTCATAAGTTCTTTATAGATCTTGGATACCAGCCCTTTATCATAATGTCATTTGCAAATATCTTCTCCCATTCCATGGGTTGCCTCTTAGTTCTGCTGTGCAGAAGCTTTTTATCTTTATGAAGTCCCAAAAGTTAATTTTTGCTTTTGTTTCCTTTGCCTTTAGAGATGTGTCTTGAAAGAAGTTGCTGTGGCCAATGTTGAATTGGTTACTGCTTATGTTTGCTCTAGGATTTGGATGGATTCCTGTCTCACATTGAGGTCTTTCATCTATTTTGAGTTTATGCTTGTGTAAGGTATAAGAGAATGGTCTAATTTCATTCTTCTGCCTGTGGCTGTCCAATTTTCCCAGCACCATTTATTGAAGAGACTATCTTTTTTTGATTCAATCTTTTGAACAACCTGCTTTGTTGAAGATTAGTTGACCATTTCTGGACTCTCTGTTCTATTCCACTGATCTATGTGTTTTTGTGCCAATATCATATTGTCATCATGACGATGGCTCTGCAATAGTAATAGCTTGAAGTCCAGATTGTGATGCCACCAGCTTTGGTTTTCTTTTTCAACATTCCCCTGGTGATTCGGGGTTTTTTCTGGTTCCATACAAACTTTAGGATTCTTTGTTACAGCTCTGTGGAAAATGTTGATGATATTTTATAGAGATCTCACTGAATGCATAGATTGCTCTGGGAAGCATAGACAATATTTATTCTCCCGATCCATGAACATGGGATGTTTTTCTATCTCTTTGTGTCTTCCTCAATTTCTTTCATAAGTGTTCTGTATTTTCTAGAATATAGATACTTTACCTCTTTGGTTAGGTTTATTCCTAGGAATCTTATGGTGTTGTGTGCTATTGTAAATGGAATCAATTCCTTAATTTCTCTTTTTTCAGTCAGATTGTTAGTGTGTAGCAATGCATCTGATTTCTGTACATTGCTTTGGTATCCTGCCATGTTGCTGAATTGCTATATGAGTTCTAGTAATTTGGGGGTGGGATATTTTGGGTTTTCCACATAATATATCACATTATCTGCCAAGAGAGAGAATTTAACTTTTTTTTCTAATTTGAATGCCTTTTATTTCTTTTTACTGTCTGGTTGCTTAGGCTAGGAATTCTAGTACTATGTTGAACAATAGTGATGAGAGTGGGCATCCCTGTTGTGTTCCTGACCTTAAGAAAAAAGTTCTCAGTTTTTCCCCATTGAGAATATTTGCTGTGGGCTTTTCATAGATGACTTTTATGATGTTGATTTATGTTCCTTCTATCCCTATACTTTGAAGAGTTTTAATCAAGAAAGGATACTGTATTTTGTCAAATGTTTTTTCCTGCATTGGTTGAGAGGATCATCTTTCTTGTCTCTTCTTTTGTTCATGTGTGTCAATTGATTTGTGAATGTTGAACCACTCTTGCATGCCAGGAATAAATCCCACCTGGTCATGGTGAATAATCCTTTTAATGTACTGTTGGAGACTATTGACTAAGATCTTTTTGAGATTTGGGCATCCAGGTTCTTCAGGGACATTTGTCTGTAATTCTCCTTTTTGATGGGATCTTTATCTGGTTTGGGTATCAGGGTTATGCTGGCCTCATAGAACAAGTTACGAAGTTTTCATTCCATTGCTATTTTTTGAAACAGCTTCAGTAGAATAGTTATTATTTCTTCTTTAAATGTTTGGTAGAATTCTCCTGGGAAGCCATCTGGTCCTGGACTCTTGTTTTTTGGAAGGTTTTTGATGACTTTTTCCATTTCCTTGATCTGTTCAGATTTTCTACATCTTCCTGTTTCAGTCTTGGTAATTTATAAGTTTCCAGGAATGCATCCATTTCTTCCAGATTGCCCCATTTGTTGGGATTTAGCTGCTGATAATAAGTTCTAACAATTGTTTCTATTTTCCTTGGTGTTGGTCATGATCTCTTCCCTTTCATTCATGATTTTAATAATTTGGGTCCTTTCTCTTTTCTTTTGGATAAGTCTGACCAGAGGTTTATTGATCTTATTAATTTTCAAAATGTTTATTCTTCCAATCCATGAGCACTTGGAATTTTCTTATTTTCTGAGAGAGGCTTAGATGGCTTTTTACTTCCCTCTTAGGACTGCCTTTGCTGTATCCCATAGGTTTTGAATTGATGTGTATTCATTTTCATTGGTGTCAATGAATTGTTTAAGTTATTCTTTAATTTCCTGGTTGACCCATTCTTTCTTTAGCAGGATGCTCTTTAACCTCCAAGTGTTTGAGTTCCTTCCAAATTTCTTCTTGTGATTGAGTTCCAGTTTCAAAGCATTGTGGTTTGAAAATACATAGGAAATAATGTCAATATTTTTTTATTGGTTGAGACCTCATTTATGCCCCAGTATGTGATCTATTCTGGAGAAAGTTCCATGTGCAGTCAAGAACAATGAGTATTCTGTTGTTTTAGTATGGGATGTTCTGTATATATGACACAATGTGTCATTCAAAGCTCTTGTTTCTTTTTTGATCTTCTGCTTAGATGGTCTATCCATTGCTATGAGTGGAGTGTTGAAGTCTCCCACTATTAATGTATTGGTATAAATATGTTTCTTTATTTTGGTTATTTCTGTTTTATATAATTGGCTGCTCCCATGTTGGGGTGGGTATAGATATTTACACTTGTCAGATCTTCTTGTTGGATAAACCCTTTAAGTATGATACAGTGTCCCTCTACATCTCTTAACTACAATCTTTAATTTAAAATCTAATTTGTCTGATATGAGGATTGCCACCCCAGCTTTCTTTTAAGGTCCACTGGCGTGGTAAATGTTTCTCCATCTTCTCACTTTTGATCTGGAGATGTCTTTAGATTCAAAATGAGTCTCTTATAGACAGCATATGGATAGGTCCTGCTTTTTTATCCAAATCAATACCATATGTCTTTTGGTTGGAGCATTTAGCCCATTTACAGTTAGAGTAACTATTGAAAGATATCAATTTGGTGCTATTGTATTGCCTATAAAGTCCCTGTTTCTGCAGATTGTCTCTGTTACTGGTCTGTATTGACTTTGGAAGAGGCACAAAAAAAAAAAAAAAAAAAAAAAAAGGCCCTCCTTTGGGAGTGCTCCAAATCATTAAGATTGATTCTTTCACTCACTCATTAGTTTTGTTAACAAGTATTTATTGAGTGCCCACTGTATTTTAGACACTCCCTCTTGGGGTCTCTCTTTACTTACAGAATCCCACTTAATATTTCTTGCAGGGTGGCTTGGTGGTCACATATTCTTTCAGTTTCTGCCTGTCCTGGAAGCTCTTTATCATCTGTCCATCCATTCTGAATGACAACCTTCCTGGATAAAGTATTCTTGGCTGCATATTCTTTTCACGATTACCCTGAATGTCCTGCCACCCCTTTCTGGCTTACCACATTTCTGTGGCTAGGTCTGATGTCAATCTGATGTTTCTCCCTCCATATGTGAGTTACCTCCTCTCCCTAGCTACTCACAAGATAGTTTCTTTAGCTGTAAGATTTGCAAGCTTTACTATTATATATCAGGATGTTGATCTATTTTTTTCTTTTTTATTTTGCAAGAGGTTCTCTCTGCCTCTTGGACACAAATGCTTTTTCCTTCCCCAGATTAGGAAAGTTCTCAGCTATGATTTGCTTAAATATACCTTCTAGCTCCGCTCTCTCTCCACCCCCTTGGGGATCCCAGTAATTCTCACATTGGAACTTTTAATGACATCATTAAACTCTCTAAGTCTTTTTTCATGGGCTACTAGCTGCCTATCTCTGTTTTCCTCAACTTTCTTTCTTTCCATCACGTTATCTTCTAGATCACTTATTCTCTCTTATGCCTCATTGACCCTAGCTGTTAGAGTATCCAGTTTAGACTGCATCTCTTTCATAGCATTTTCAAGTTTGGCCTGATTAGATCTTTTTCTGCCCTTCGAGATTCTATATTGTCATTATGTTTTTTCTTTTTCTTTTTTTTTTTTTAAGATTTTATTTACTTATTTGACACACACAGAGAGAAATCACAAGTAGGCAGAGAGGCAGGCAGAGAGAGAGGGGGAAGCACGCTCTCTGTTGTGCAGAGAGCCCCATGTGGGACTTGATCCCAGTAACCTGAGCTCATGACCTGAGCTCAAGGCAGAGGCTTAACCCACTGAGCCACCCAGGCGCCCCTCATTATGCTTTTTTCAAGCCTAGCTATTAACTTTATTATTGCTATCCTGAATCTATCTCTGACATCTTACTTTTAGCCATATTTATTAGCTCTGTGTCAGAGAACACTGTCTCTGATTCTTTTGTGTGTGTTCCTCCTTGTCATTCTGTCCTGAGAACGATGGGTGTGTGAATGAGCTGAGTCCAATATATCAACTATGACCCAAGAAAGATGCATCCTAACAAAACCCTGAGTGGTTGGAAGCCACCAAAGAAAAACAAAGCCAAAATGAAACACAAGAATAGAATTGTAAAAAGAAAAAAGTGGGGGAGGGGAAGAGGGACTATAATCTCACAGCATGGACAAAGCTGGGAGTCCCACTTGTTCCTGGGCGAATTTTGGTCTGTGTGTTAGAAGACAGTGCATCCCAAAATTGCAAGGAAAGTAAAATTTTATATATATACATGTATATATATAAATTTATATGTGTATATATAAACTTTTACTTATGTTGCCATTTATAGATATATATTTATATACATATATACATAATCTATATACATACATATATTTATATATACATATATACACATATATAAATATGTATGCATATAAATGGATACATATAACTATAAATATATATATAAAGATAAAATTGAATAGTGAAAAAAGGACAAAAATGAAACATATATCTATAAAAATATGTAGATGTGAAAAAACACAAGTTAAAAAGTGACTATGAAATATAAGTTGGTATAATAAGCATCTAATGAAATGAGAAAAAAGCAAAAAGAAAAAAATGTAAAAAGCATAAGAAAAAGAAAACAAAATAGAAAAGGAGAATTTTATCTGAAAAATAAATGAGTTGTGAGGCAACACCTGGAGCTCTACATACTATTTCATTTCCCCTGAAGTGAGAAATTTACAGTCTGTGGGGACTATAGTATTGCTATTCACCTGTTCTTCCAGACTGTCTTCTGGGGGAGGGGCCTGCCGCGCTCTTTCTCAGGTTACCCTGCCTGGGTGAGGTTGCCCCACCCACCATGTCATGGCCATGGGCTCAGTAGAAACCAGTCTTCTGTTGACTTTTGTTCTGTGGAGCCTTTCTATACCTCTTCAGAGGATCATGGGCCATGCCCAGACCTCTGGCCCAGAGCAGAAAATTCATAGTCTGCCCTTTAGTAAACCCTCAGGACAAACAGTCTCCTCTTCTGTATGTGCCCCTGAAAACTGCAGCCTCCCATGGTGCACACTCACAGCAACCCTCTCAGGCCATCCCAGGGGCCAGGGAGTGCCACTGCCTTTTACCACTCCAAAACCACAAGCACAATGGATTATTATGCAGCCATCAAAAAAAAAAAAAAATGGAACCTTGCCATTTGCAACAACATAGATGGAACTAGAGGGTATTATGCTGAACGAAATAAGCCAATCAGAGAAAGACAATTATCATATGCTCTCACTGATAGGAGGAATTTGAGAAACAAGGCAGAGGATCATGGGGAAAAGAGAGGAAAAAATGAAATGGGACAAAACCAAAGAGGGAGACAAACCATAAGAGACTATTAATCTCAGGAATCAAACTGAGAGTTGCTGTACAGAAGATGGGTGGAAGAGATAGGGTGTCTGGGTGATGGACACTGGGGAGGGCGTGTGCTATGGTGAGTGCTATGAATTTTGTAAGACTGATGAATCACAGACTGTACCCCTGAAACAAAGAATACTTTATACGTTAATTAAAAAAAAAAAGAAGAAGAAGAAGAAAATATCTTTGTCACACAAAAAATTAAAAAATTAAAAAAAAACAAAAAACAAAAAACACAAGCGGCCTCAGTCTCTCACACACACACACCCGGAGGTCCTGGATCATGTCCCGCTACCACCCTAATGTCCTTTCTGGGCCACTAGCACCCTCCAAGCTGTTGCCCGGTGGTGGGCTCAGGTTCCAGTCTTTTTCAGGCTGCTCAAGAAGAGAGCGATTACCAACCCACCTTGAACCTGGTTCAAGGTTTATGGTGATCCGAGCTGAGAATCCCCTCCTGGGCTCGCTGACCACAACCTGCTTCCTGGCTCCATTGCTCAGGCACTCTACCAGTTCAGGCACTCCCTCACGTTCTGTGGCTCTCTGTACCCTGAGACCGCAATGCCCTACCTAGAATTCTGCCTTTTCCTCTCTAGACCCTCCTTTCAGAGAGAGATGTCTCTCGCTAAAGCAGATGTCTAAGGGTCCTGATTTTGTGCTCTGGTGTTAAATCATTCTCCAGGAGCCAGCTTATGGAGGCTTCCCCACCTTCTGCTTATCTTCCAATATCTCCCCACAGATTCACGGCTCCACATGTCCTACCTTGCAGGAGGCAGTCACTTTTCTGCTTGTGGAGATCCAATTATATATTCTCACATCTCAGGCTGATTTTGTGTTCAAATGGTTTGAATGATGTCCCGCTAAATTCAAGGGACCAGGTGACATGGGTTGCCTTACTCCTCCTCCATCTTGCCTTCCTCGAGAAACCATTTGGCTTTTACCCATTTTACTCACTGCCCTCCTCCTCTGGCAACTACCAGTCTGTTCTGCCTATGAGTGTTTTTGCTTATTTGTTTGTTTATTTTAGATTCCACATATACGTGAGATCATATGATATTTGTTTTTGTCTGATTTATTTCACTGAGCATAATCTCTTCAAGGGCCATTCATGTTTTTGCAAATGGCAAGAATTATTTATTTTTATGTCTGAATAATCCTTCACTATGTGTGTGTGTGAGTGTGTGTGTATTTGTGTGTGTGTGTATCTCACTTTTTCTTATCCATTCGTCTATTGATGGGCACTTAGGTTGTTCCATATCTTGGAATCTGTAAATAATGATGAAGTGAATACAGGAAGATAGGTATTTTTCCAAGTTAGTATTTCCATTTTCTTTAGATAAATACCCAGAAGTGGAATTTCTGGATCATATGGCAGTTCTATTTTGTAATTGTTTATACCATTTCATCTGTCAATTTGCATTTCACTGTTAAGTGCTGAGGCTTAACACTTTGTCATACATCTAAGAGATACCAGTATTTTTCCTTCTGGGCTGGGTATGTTCATATATTTTGTCCATCTTTTCATTGGCTTATCTTTTTTTTTTTAAAGATTGTATTTACTTATTAAAGAGAGAGAAAGAGATCACAAGCAGACAGAGAGAGAGGGAGAAGCAGGCTCCCTGCTGAGCAGAGAGCCCAAAGCGGGGCTCGATCCCAGGACCCTGAGATCATGACCGGAGCTGAAGGCAGAGACTTAACCTACTGAGCCACCTAGGTGCCCCTTGTTGGGTTATCTTTCGTTTTCTTCATTTATGGGATTATTTTATGTATTCTGATACAAATCTTTTATCTATTATGTATGAAAATTTCTCCCCCCAAAGGGTGCTTGGTCTTTTCACTTTGTTTACATTGTCTTTTCATGCACAGACGTTTCTAATTTTAATGTAGTCAAATGTATCAGAATCTTTCGCTTTATAGTTTTGGCACAGGGGGTTTTGCTTAATATGTTCTTTCCTGTACTAAAATCACAAAGAAATTTTTCTGTATTCTCTTCAAAATTCTTAGTTTTGCTGTATACCTTTAGATAGTTGATCAATCTGAAAATAATTTAATTTAGTGTGTGCTTTAAAGAAGAGTTCTCTGTGTCTATATGGTAGGAGGGGGGGTTTTCCATATAGTCAATTATAGTAGAGTCATTTATCAAGTAGCTCAGGCATTCCCACTGATTGGTATAACCACCACTCTCATCTGTCAAATTCCCAAATCTGAACTCTGGTCTTTTCCACTAATTCATCCATGTGTCACACCACCTCACCTTAACTGTTATGGCTTTATAGTTAGTCTTGGCATGTGGGAGAGGGACTCTCCTATCTGATTCTTTTTCAGAATTGTCTAAGCTATTCTTAGTCTGTTTCTTTTACATGAATTTCAGAATCAGTCTGTCAAGTTCAACAAAGAGCCCAGTTGAGGTTGTAATTTGAATTGCATTAGAAGAGATTACTTTGAAGATGACTGACAGTGTTACTCCATTGGGTCTTCCTATGCTTGAACGTGGTTTCTTCTTTAAGTATTTTCTAATGCCTTGCAATGACATTTTATACTTTTTTTCCCCCATAATCACACATCTTTTGTTAGTTTTAATACTGGGCACCTTATTTTTTTATTACTACTATTTAAGTTAATTACATCTTCTGTTTAAATCCTCACACTGCTTGGAGTTAGATATTTTCATGACTATTTCACAACTAAGCAAACCAAGGCTCAGAAAGAATAAGCACCCCGGCACACATCCTCGGTAGTAAGTGATCAGAGGTGGGGTACAAAATAAGTGGGAGCTGACCCCAAATCCAGTGCTCTTAAACTTAACTTTACATCCTGTCTTGTGACGGGTGTCCTTGATGACAGCATTTTTTAAAAATCAAAACAACATGAGGATGTTTAGGGTCACAAAGTAGGAATAATAAGAATAAGCATTTATCTCATCAAAAGCAGTGCTTTTCAAATTTTGATGTTTCTACAAATAACCTGGAGATCCTACTATCCAATTGGTCTAAAGTAGAGCCTGAGACTCTGCTCTTGGGGAGAACTCTTCCACTGAGGCATTCACAAATGTCTTTCAAACAAAAGTTTTACATTTTGTCATAATCTCACATCCTTAGTTAAATTTAATGTGAGGCACTTACATTTTTATTATCACTGCTCATGTTATCTACCTTTCTGTTTCGATCCTTATAATATTGTGAGTTAGGTATTTTATCACTAAGGAAACGAAGTTTAGAAAGATTAACTAAGGGCGCCTGAGTGGCTCAGTTGGTTAAGTAGCTGGCTTCAGCTCAAGTCATGAGTCCTGATCTTGGGGTCCCAGGATCAAGTCCCACCTTGAGCTCTCTGCTCAGCAGGGAGTCTGCCTCTCCCTCTGTCCCTCAACCACCTCTTGTGATCTCTCTCTCTCTTTCTCTCAAATAAATAGAATCTTTAAAAAGAAGAAGAAGAAGATGATGATGATGATGATGATGATGAAGTAACTGGCCAAATGCCATAGGTGGTAAATGATAGGTGATGTCAATAGTGCTAGTCCTAGGAACTCACTTTGAGAACCATTGCTCTACAGTGTCTGACAAGTGACTCTCTAATTAATAATGATTAAAGGTGAGAATTCCACCAGATGGCAGCAGAAGCTCATCATTTCATGTTGAGTGACTTTCCACTTAGCTGTGGATGAAGTGTCTTGGACACGGGCAGCTGCCCAATGTGTTAGTCTGTCTCTAGGAAATGAATCAGGCTCCCCTGGCTCCGGAGGCTCGGTGACACAGAAGCCACTGTAGCGTGTCAGTATTGACAATGAGCCACTCACCAGGAGCAACCAGCTGGGACGGGTATCATGCCCACAGGCTTCTCCCAAAAAGCCTCTTCTGAGAGGCTTGTAAATGATAATGAAAAATTGTTTTCCATCCATTGCTTTTTTTCATCCCCAGGAGTTCTGTTTGGGCACTTACCCAAGAACGGGAGGCCTGGTTTGAGATGTCTGGCAGGATATGAGAGGAGGAAATGATTCATTCGCTTGGGGGTGAGGGAGGGAAAACAGTTCAGGCAGATAAACCTGAATTAGAGTCCAAAGATTCCAGGAAAACCCAAGGAGTGTGCTTGTGGACCATGAGGCCCCTGTCAGATCATTAGCCACAGGCGCCCCCAACCCCTGAGGAGCCACAGGCCATCCCTTTTACTCAGTTCTTTTTTTGTCATCTGAGCCTGAAAACAAAACAAAACAAAAAAATTTCACCAAAGAAAGGAATCCATCATCTCCTCATGTTCCCACCATCAACTTGGTGAGGGGAAAACACCTCAGCCTCACTGAGAAGGATCACAGACTCTTGGTTTTCCATTTTAAAAAACTTCTCAAGCATAAGCCTGTGCCTGGGGAGGCCCCAGTGGTCGCGACTCCTATCCTTAGAGCAGGTTGAAGTGTTCCGTGTCATCTGCAGTCCCTGGGAAGGTCCCACCTCCTCATCTCGCCTTATTCTGCCATCACTGGCTCCTGTTGGAGATCGGCCTCCTCATCATCCAGCACGCACCACACAGGCTCTCAGACTCACCAGTGGGGCAGACAGGCATTGTGGAAAATGAAACAGACAGGAAAGAGGGGTTCAAGGCTGTGCTGGGCTGACCCTCCCACCGAGAGCAGGCTTGACCTGCTGAACTATTCATGAGGACACAACCTCATGAGGAGACAAGCAGATTATCCATGGCCCTATTATTTAAGGGTTTCTGCTTCCAGAATTTTCTAGGAAAAAGAAGGATAGGGAACCAGGTCCATGCCACTGGGGCCAGGCTGCTTCCCCAGGGCTATATTTGTCTATAAAGGGTAGAGCTGAGCTACAAACCCATGTCCGAGGTCCAGGCTCCACTCTGTGAGCTTTCAGACAGGAACCTAGGGTACTCATTAGATGTTTACTGGACGAATGTATTTATGAGAGAAGTTGCACTTTGCAACAATACAAACAAGCAAAAATATTAAAGAAAACACCAAAAACAAAAAATTGATCACCTACAGATAGGTTAAAGGCAAAGAGAGTAAGGAAGTCTTTGGCCACTGGCTCTGGACCCCAGAGACCCCATGGCTCTTTACTCTGGGTCTGAGGATTCTCATTGTCACCATAGGGCGTGGTGCCCAGATGACTAGAGCTCTCAGCTCTCCTTCCCTGCTGCTGTCTTGACCACACCTTTCCTTGTGTCCTTGTGGCTCCCTGCCTTCTTCCTTTGCTGCATCAAGGCCAGAGCCTGATTCATAGGCTCATATACTGTGATAAGTTTCTTCTATGAATCGTTTCATAAAACAAAGACACCTTGTATAGAAAGTAAAAAACTCTCCCAAGATAATTCTCTAGCGCTTCTCAGCTATGGGTCATAGAGTCCCCTGAGGATGTGGTAAAAGCTGCAGACCCTCTACCCTATAAAAGAGTATGTGTGTGTGCAGGTGTGCACACACACACACACACAAACATCAGGGCACACAATTTCAGGGAGGGTCCTGTATCCTCAAATCCCATCTAGAAACCCCAGGCTGGGAACCTATACCCTAGACGGCCATTATTTGGTTTTATTTACAGGGAGACTCACAAAATCCCATTGGTGCCATTTATTAAGGGATAAGCTAAGATAGAAAGGAATAGAATTTGGAAGTTCTTCACCTTTAATTTGTACCTTTTGCATCTTTAGGCAGACAAATGATAGTACTTTCAAAACTCTAGAAAATAAGCATTTTATTTTTTTTTAAAGACTTTATTTATTCATTTGGCAGGCAGAGATCACAAGCAGGCAGAGAGGCAGGCAGAGAGAGAGAGAGAGAGGAGGAAGCAGAGAGCCCGATGCGGGGCTCGATCCCAGGACCCTGGGATCATGACCTGAGCCGAAGGCAGAGGCTTTAACCCACTGAGCCACACAGGTGCCCCCAAAAGTATTTTAATGGTAGAGATGTTTTAATAGTTTTAAGTGGTCACAACTGGTGGACAAGGAGGGCAGAGGATCTGGAGAACACTTCAGCACAGTAGGACAAGGCCCTGGGCTCTGCCCCATGCGGGACAAGGCTCTGCTCCTGGCATAGCACTGGGCTCTCTCGAGGTGTTAGCTGTTGGGTGTGTGGATTTGGGGATCTGAGCCTGGAGTGGTAAAACAACACAGAGGAGACTCTGGTTCCATCACACCATCCCACTAGGTCTGGTCCAGGGCCTACTTCCAGAAAGGAGAGCAGATTCCCAGATCACAGGTCAAGGTTGAGCATTTTAGGATGCTAGAGCCAGCTCTTGGGGAAATCTGAGCTGTCTGCTCTGTTGGGGCTACAGTTGGTATAACAGAGCTCTGCAGGCAGACAGCCCAGACCAACCAACCCTTCGGCTTGCCTGGTCCTGTCCTCAAAGTCCTGCATCTCAAGAAACTCCTCAGTCCTGGGAAAACCGGGACAGTAGGTCACCCTACTGGGTCTCAGATAGTAACCTTGGGCGGGATGTCTCATCTCTCTGAGCCTCAGTTTGCACATCCACAAAATAAGGCGATACCCCACGTTGAGGGGTTCTTGATGACACTGGAACCAAAGACGCAGGTAATTGCCCAGTGTTTGGCAGGCAGACAGGCAGCAGAATGGCCGTCTTCTCTCTTGTTGCCTGGAGGGCCAGTCTTTCAGGGTGCCTCGGGGCAGACACAGACATTTCCTCCTCCATGGCCCCAGGGCTCTCCAGGCAAGGTCCAAGGCCCCCGGTTCCATCAGGCACAGGAGGTTAGCACGGATGAAAACGTGGCAGATGTCAGCCCCCTTTCTGAGTCCTTTTCTCTCCCTCCCACAGGTTCTTTCTCTCCACACTCCCCACAGACATGCCTCAAACTCCAAGTCTTTCATCTCAGAGTCTGCTAACCGTCATCTGTACTTTAAATGATTGAAAAGAAACTCCTGAAAGTGTTGGCATTCTAATCTCTTCTCTCATAAAAAAAAGAAAGAAAAGAAAAGAAAAAAGGCTTTGTCTCTTTTGAAAGCAGATTCATATACCAGAGACTTTGACGCTGTATTTTTATTTATTTATTTATTGTGTTATGTTAGTCACCGTATAGCATGTCTTTAGTTTTTAATGCGGTGTTCCATGAGTCATTGTTTATACCTAACACCCAGTGCTCCGTGCAATACGTGCCCTCCTTAATACCCACCACCAAGCTCACCCAACCCCCCACCCTTTCTCCCCTCTAAAACCCTCAGTCTGTTTCCTGGAGTCCACAGGGTCTCATGGTTCGTTTTTCTCTTTGATTCCCCTCCTTCATTTTCCCCTCCCTTCTCCTAATGTCCTCCATGCTTTTCCTTATATCCCTGCAAATAAGTGAAACCATCTAATAATTGACTTTCTCTGCTTGACTTGTTTCACTCAGCATCATCTCCTCCAGCCCCGTCCATGTTGATGCAAAAGTTGGGTATTCATCCTTTCTGATGGCTGCGTAATATTCCTTCGTGTGTATGGACCACATCTTCTTTATCCATTCAACTTTGACCCTTTAATGGCTGTATCTGTTAGGCTGGATTCAGTGGCCCGTGTGAGAAAACACAAACAGTCGTTTAAGCAAGACGGACGTTGTTTCTTTCTCGCATAAAAGGTCTGGGATGGTAGTTTAAAAGCCATCCTGGGCCACGGCATCCTCACTCCCTTCCCACCGTGCTGGATTCCAGTCCCGTGGTCGCTTCCTGGGTCCAGAAGGCAGTTGGAGCGCCAATCATTACAGATCGTTTAAGGGCAGAAGAAAGAAGCAAGGGAAAACGGCAGAAAAGATACCTGCTGACTGAGTCCGTTTCATTTAAGGAGTCTTCCAAAAAGACCCTGGCAACGCGTAGATTTGCATTTCATTGGCCAGAGCTTAATTACAAGGTCACCAGTAGTTACAAAAGAAACTGGGAAATAGGCACTTCTCCGGGCACCTTGCAGCCTCACAGAAAGTAAGGTTCAGATACTAAGGAAGGAAAGGAGAATGCACCTAGAAAATGCACCAAATGGAGAGGCCACACTGGTCAAGACTTCTGTCTTTGTTTTCCCTGATGGCTAGTTAATCAGTCATGCTAGTGACAGATCTCTCTGTCCCACATTTCTGGTGACCAGACCAAATTTTGGCACCCCTCAATGACCAATACAAGAAAGAATGAAGGGCATTATACTAACATTGGAGGGGGTTGGGTTCAATTGCTAGTTAACTAGCTCAGATTTCCAAGGGATGTTCTGTCTGAGGATTTTTTTTTTTAAAGATTTTATTTATTTATTTGACAGACAGAGATCACAAGCAGGCAGAGAGGCAGGCAGAGAGAGAGGAGGAAGCAGGCTCCCTGCTGAGCAGAGAGCCCCATGCGGGGCTTGATCCCAGGACCCTGGGATCATGACCTGAGCTGAAGGCAGAGGCTTTAACCCACTGAGCCACCCAGGTGCCCCCTGTCTGAGGATTTTAAAAACCACAGTAAACTTTTCACTTATCTGTGGGTTTAAAGGTTGTTACATTCTCTTAAGATTCTATTTATAACTTCCTGGTTGCTCTTCAATTGTGTTATAAAATAAAATTCTGAAAGTAGCCAGGAATTCTGAAGAACAAAGGCTATTTCTTTTCTAATATTTATTGATCATGACTCACAGAAGAAATACATAATGACCAAAGAACATTAAGCTCATGACTTAGAACTGGTAATATAGTGGTGGCTGATTGCTGAGGAAAAAATTAATCTTATGGGATAATTTCTGACACAGAAGGAATTAGTCATTTCAGCTTTGTTGCAACTTGCAAACTGGAGCTAGGATTTTCTAGCTAACATTCCTAAACAGGTCAGATGGATACAATGCACATAGTACTGAACCTAATGCCCAATATGTTCTCCTGATTCTTTTTCTTTTCTTTTTTTTTAATTAGCTTCAGGGGTAGAATTTAGTGATTCGTCAGTTGCATATAACACCCAGGGCTCATTACATAAGTGCCCTCCCCAATATCCATCACCCAGTTACCCCATCTCCTCACCCATCTCCCCTCCACCAGCCCTCAGTTTGTTTCCTAGAGTGACGAGTCTCTCACGGTGTGCCCCCCCCCCTGCTTTCTCCTGATTCTTTGTCTATGGACACATGATTCTCTTTAACATTTAGGTTTAATCTCAGAAGTACAGGCAATAAACTAAATCACACTTTCAGCTAAAAATAGCAATAAGTGCTAGAGTTGGCTGCACAAACAGGACAGCTATGACCCGTGATGGAAGCAGCGTTAGATATGTGAGTTTGACTGACCAGGAGGGAGTAAGAACCATGAAGTATCCTGAAGAGCAGCTCCTAGTTAGGGAAAACTTTGAAAACAAAGGAACCAGGTGTATATTTGTTTTAAACTAAAAAATAAGAATGAACAGGCCCTTTTCTCAAGAGAGAAAAGCAAGATTTGAAATATACAAGTAATTGCCATGTGCAGACTCATCCTTTGGGGAACCTTCTAGAAGGAGATGATACACTGCCAGCAGCAACTCTAGTAGCTACTGTATATTAGCCCTGATGGGAAAAGAGCTCTCAGTGCATACTGCTTTCTGAATTCAAAGCAGTCAGCCACATCCAATTGTGTCTCTTAGTGAAATGCCTCATTTCACAAGGAATGTAAATCAGTTCTCCTCCACAAATCGATTGTATCTCTGGTATTTCATAAATTGCATCAGACCCAACGTACCTCAGTAATTTGTATAACCTGATGTCCTTCTTCTCTGATTGTGTCTTAGCAACAGACCGTTCGCAGAATCTTAAACACAGTAAAAAACATTTGTTTTTATTAGTTGTTAAAACAAGCAGTGAGGGAATATTAAAGTTAACGGACACTGCTAAATTCATAGTATAGCATGTGGGACTGAGCATGGGACCCTTGAATTAATCTTCTCACAACTCAGTAATAATAATAGATGGGACGCCTGGGTGGCTCTGTCATTAAGCTTCTGCCTTCGGCTCAGGTCATGATCCCAGGGTCCTGGAATTGAGCCTCGGACCCGGCTCCTTGCTCAGCAGGAAGCCTGCTTCTCCCTCTCCCACTCCCCCTGCTTGTGTTCCCTCTCTTGCTGTCTCTCTGTCAAATAAATAAATAAAATCTTTTTTTTTTAAATAGTAATAATAGCCACTGTCAAGGGAAGTACCCACTGTGAGCCTGATGCTTTACTAATAGCTTTACATACACATTCTCATTAAATTCTCCCAACAACACACTGAAGGAATATTTACATTCCCATTTTTCAGAATAGGAAAGTACAGCACAAGGTCTTACTGCTATCAACTAGTAGTGTCATTATTTAAATCTAGGTCTGTCTGAATCCAGATCTATGCTCTTTATTCCTACATTTGGTTTCCTCATGAAGATTCAAATTCCTTTCTCCTCTGATATCATTTTAACATACCTTCTTGGAAGAAAAGGAAAGAAATGTTAGAACTTTCTTTTGAAGATCACAGTAATTTTATTAATTCTTCAATGAAATACAAATCATATTATTTCAACCAGACCAAAGTAGCATCCACAGCCTTCTGTACATTTTCCTAGGTTATCATAGGGCCTGTCTTTTATCCATGTGCTATACGGGGCCTCCCCACAAATGTTTATATAGGCATAATGAGAAAATATCTGGAACCAATTCAAGAAAAGAATGTTCTGATACCCACCCGGCGTGTGAGTTTTCTAGGCACAACTTTCTTTGGGAAAGAGACGATTGTTCTTAGATGGTAGAGCATTTCAACCCCCCAACTAGGCATATGGCATTGAACCAGCTTAGAAGAGTAGGAAAAAGAGTGCGATTCCAATCTTATAAACAAACAAATGTAGTTTGTTCCATAATATATGCATGTAATGATCTGGAAAAAAAATTATACCTGATTTATAGCAGTAGAACACTGAATGTAGGATCCCAAATTATTTTTTTTTTCATTTTAGTGTTTTCAAAATTACCTAAAATAAATGGGTATATACTCCCCAAAAGTAATATTTTCATTTTTTAATTTTTTTAAAAAAAGATTTTATTTAGTTGAGAGAGAGAGAGAGCGTGTGTGAACAGGAGAGGATCAGAGGGAGAGGGAGAGAATCTCCAGCAAACTCCCCGCTGAGTGCAAAGCCCAATGCTGGGATCAAGCCCGTGGCCCGGACACCATGACCTGAGCAAAAATCAGGAATTGGAAGCTTAACAGACTGAGCCACTCAGGTCTCCTCCCAAAAGTGATAGTGTTAACGGGCAGGTGAATTCTTGAAACATGCAATAAGTGGCTGGAGGCACAGCCATATAGCACGAGGCCTCTTAGTTTTGCACCCATTTGTGGTTTATCAATGTCATTAACAATAAAAAATCTTCAATATCTCGTCACTTTTTCATTAGCTGGAAAGATAAACTAGTCTGAAAAAGTTGCAAAGCTTGAAGTTTTCCATGGACTTAATCACTGTGAACCAGCATCGTTTAAAAAGCAAATGGGCTCATCTCTTTTGTACAGCTTGGTGTTCGCATTCCATTTGTGCAAAGATTGTTTCTAGAAATAAGAAATCTCGTGGTGTCATTTTGGTTATCTGTTTCCATGGCAACATAGGGATTCAGGGAAGAGTTCCTAGTACTTTGCTATTTGTTATGGGCATATGTCCATCTAAATGAAGGCAATTCCCTGTGAGACTGTGTTGTAAATATTTGAAGCTGAAGTGAGATTCAGTTATGATTCTCAGAATTCACATTAATAACAGTAATTCTGTGGCTACTTTCATTAATTTTACTTTTCATTAATTTTATTAATTTCAGTATTCTGAAAACATCACATTTTTCATGATAATTCTGTCTTAAAAAGGTCACAAAACAAAGTTCTGTTTAGGATTACTGGTTAGCGTAGAGTGTAACAATGATGGTTTTTCCAGCTAAGGTTCTCCCGGTGTGCTCATTCACTTGCACACACATGCACACACAGAAAGTAGAATATGAATTTTCTCTTAATATTTACCCAAATACAATATTGTCCAGGATTCTCAACATTTTGTCCAGTATTCTCTCCTTATAATGCTTTCCTGGTAAATCCTTAAAAACGGCAATAGAATGGTATACAAAGCTAGAAGTCAGCGTTCTGATCACAACTTATCACAATCTCTGTGATCTTGGGCAATTCCCCTCACCTCTCTGTGCTTCCAGTTTCTCATCAGTAAAATCATCTAAACTAATAAAAGGAAGGAAAAGTAGTCTGAGTCAAAAGTGAAAAACTGAAAAGAGAAAATTAGAATTGTCTCTGTCCCCCTCCAGTACAACCTCTACTCCTTTTTTCTCCATAGTGAAGGGTCATGCCACAGAAGGAAAGAAAGAATGAAAAAGGTCACTTTCTTTTTGGCCAAGCACATACATGAACCCCTAAAGAATTTTCAGGTTACTATTTACTTTAGGTTCAACCAATGTGGTCCCAGCCAAAAAAAAAAAAAAAAAAAAAAAAATTCATGCAGTTATGGGAGGTAGAAGCTGGCTTATCTAATGTCCATTCAGTTTATACCTATGAAGTCCACCCAGACATTCGGGGATGTAGTTTTAGATTTTCAGAATAAAGGACATCCTTTCTATTCTTTTACTCACCCTTGACCTTTTTATTTTTTTCAAGATAGGTTTATTTATTTATTTATTTATTTGATATATATATAGAGAGAGAGAGAGAGAACGAACAAACAAACAGGCAGAATAGCAGGTAGAGAGACAGGGAGAAGCAATCTTCCTGTTGAGGAAGGAGCCCAACGCTGGGCTCAACCCCAGGACCCTGAGATCATGACCTGAGCCCAAGGCAGAGGCTTAACCCACTGAGCCACCCAGATGTCCCTCCCTAGTAAATTTCTTAAGAAGAAAAGGAAACTACTGAAGGAGACCAGGCAGCTCCTGGACCTTCCAAGATGGCTAGTGTTTGAAGAACAATTCCAACCACCTTATATGTGTTTCTCTAGGAGTACAAAACCATAGGGAAAATAAGAGACAGAAACTGGATTCTGCTGGCTGAGCAAAGGGGTCCCTGCTTGTAATCTAAGAAATCCAGGAAGCACTTAGCTAATAGCCTTGGCCTTGAGGAGGTCACTCTAATCTGCAGGTGAGCCAAGAAGAAGCAACTGATAGGGATGGGGTGGCTGGGTGATGGACACTGGGAAGGGTATGTGCTATGGTGAGTGCTGGGAAATGCGTAAGCCTGATGGTTCACAGACCTGTACCCCTGGGGCTAATAATACATTATATGCTAATTTTTAAAAAAAAGAGTAAGTAACTGAACCAACCAAAACTCATCTGCCCTTTGGCCCTATATTAAAATAGTCCCTAGGGGCGCCTGGGTGGCTCAGTGGGTTAAGCCTCTGCCTTCCGCTCAGGACATGGTCCCAGGATCCTGGAATCCAGCCCCGCATCGGGCTCTCTGCTCAGCAGGGAGCCTGCCTCCCTTCCTTTCTCGCCTGCCTCTCTGCCTACTTGTGATCTCTGTCTGTCAAATAAATAAATAAAATCTTTTAAAAAATAAAACAGACCCTAAGGCAAGCTGATTACAATTTTTCTAGGGCCTTCAGATGTTACTAAAATGTCCCAAGCTTTCCTAGCTGTTAAGCCTCTAAACCACGATTCTAGCCCAGAGTCTAGGGCCTTGATGGCCCAAGTGTGGTTTGGAGATGAGCAGTGTCAGCCTCACAAGACTTCCTTACTTCACATCTCTTAGTTCACACTTCTTGGCAGGTAAGGCGAGCATAGACTTGCTTCACCTTCTTCAGAGATTGGTTGTTAAAAGTCTGACAAAGTTTTTTGTTGTTTTTTTTTTTTTTTTTAAAGATTTTACTTATTTATTTATTTATTTGTCAGAGAGAGAGAGAGAGAGAGAGAGCACAAGCAGGCAGAGTGGTAGGCAGAGGGAGAGAGAGAAGCAGGCTCCCTGCCAATCAAGGAGCCAGATGCCGGGTTTGATCCCAGGACCCTGAGATCTTGACCTGAGCGAAAGGCAGAGGCTTAACCCACTGAGCCACCCAGGTGTCCCTGAATATTCCTTTTTTAAAACACAGAATATTCTTTTTAAAAAAAAAATATTTATTTGTTTATTTATTTGCCAGAGACAGACAGAGTGCACACAAGCAGAGAGAGCAGCAGGCCCCGTGTGAAACAGGTTCCCCTCTGAGTAAGGAACCCCATGTGGGACTCAACCCCACGACCCCAGGATCAGACCTGAGCTTCAGGCAGACGCTTAACCAACTGAGCCACCCAGGCGCCCCTAAACACAGGACATCTTGAGAAAACTTCTGAAGGGAAAGGTAAGCTCAGTCAGTGCTCAGAATCCTGAAGGTTGCAGGGTCTCAGCTAGTGATCTGCTCCTTTATACCACTAGGAGGCGCTAGGACCCCCTTCAAGTCCCAGGCCTCAGGCACCTAGACTTCTTGGTCATAAAGCAAACCCGGAAGATGAGACTTACTTTTTAGCCATACTTTCATTTTCATTTCACAGGATGTGTGGCTTACCTTGCACAGTGAAGAGGAAAGAGGAGTTGCTGGATTTCCATTGGAGATTCTGTTGTAGGAGCAGAATCCCAGTTGAAAGTGGATATAAGGTTACCCTTTCTTACACAAACATTTAGAAAGGAAATAATTTTTTAAAGCATCCTTTCAAAAGTGACCATTTCAGTGCACAAAACCTTCTCTGCTTAATTATCTTTTATAGAAACTTACCACATACCATCTTACCAAATACTGAAAAGACTTACCGGACACCATCACTACACAAAGGCCCCATTTGTAAGAATATGCTCTAAAAAATTTTGGCAGTTTACCTTCATTTGTTTTTTTTTGTTGTTGTTGTTGTTGTTGTTTTGTTTTTTAATGCTCTATAAAAGAGGAAGTTAATAAATTGCTTTAGCCGATCAGACAGTCTCCCATGGCTAAGACTTTGAAATTCAGAGGGTGTCATCTAATATCTTACTGCTCAAAGGAAATATCCTCAAAGAGAGCAAGAATCAATTTTAACCTCTCTATAAACATATAGCATTAATACTGTGTATGTAAACTGAATAAAGTTTCTATTTCTGTCTGGTAAGTATGCCTGATAGTGCACAAAATTTTTAAAATGGAAAAATACAGAAATCATACACCCAACCTCTTCGTGGGAGACTGGGTGATGTTGTTGAAAGTGTGTAGGTTTGCGGTGCCTGGGTGGCTCGGTCCATTGTGCATTGGACTCCTGATTTCAGTTCAGGTCATGATCTCAGGATCATGAGATTGAACCCTGCATTGGGCTCTACACTAAGTGTTGAGCCTGCTTAAGATTCTCTCTCTATGGGAATCTGGGTGAAGGAAGCAGGCTCCCTGCTGAGCAGAGAGCCCAATGTGGGACTCGATCCCAGGACCCTGGGATCATGACCTGAGCCGAAGGCAGAGGCTTTAACCCACTGACCCACCCAGGCGCCCCAATAAATAAAATGTTTAAAAAAAAAAAAAAAGATTCTCTCTCTGTCTCTACTCCCATTCCCCACCCCAGCTCACTCCCTCTCTTCCAAAAAAAACCAAAAGGGGTGGGGGCAGTGTGAGTCCAGAGCCAGGCAGACAGATCTGCCCCCAAGCGTGGCTCTGTCATTTGCCAGCTGTGAAGTCTTAGGGTGTCATTCATCACTCACCACTCTGCTTCCTTATCTGTAAAGGGAGGATAATAATACTCTGAGATAATATAAGTCACAGAGACCTGGGAAGCTAAGTGACTTTCTCAAAGCTACCCAATTGGTTTAACCTTCACAACCCACATTAGACAGGAAGTATGTTTCCTGTGCATTTAGAACATAAGCAATTAACAAAGACCTCATCACTGAAGGAAACTGTCATAAGATTACACAACGGCTTTTTATCTGCGCCCACCCCTCTTAGCCCTAGAATGGCCAGGATGTCCCTGGGGAAGGAGGTTCCTGGTGAACTGGAGTTCTGCACTGCATATCTCTTCCTGAAGTATCTGGAGGAATTTAGCATTTATAACAAATAATGCCTAGCTGCTTGGCATAAGAGACAGCCGATATCTCTGAGTCCTCGAAATCAGTGACCTGTGTTTGCAAGGCAATTCCTCCTAATTTGAATGACATAAAATATGGAAAAGTCAGCTCCAAGAGCCTGGTACTGGGCTTCAGTGAAGTTCATTTCCCCCTTCCTTTCGTATTTCTCTTTCCTTGAATACAGTAACAGTAAAGGTAGAACTAAACAGCTTCCAACCAAATGGAGAAACATTAGTCTCTCTTTATCAGTTGATGATTTTGAAAGTCTAAATTATTTTTTTTATTTTTTAAGATATAATTTATTTATTTGACACCGAGAGAGGGAGAGAGAGAGAAAGAGAGAGAGTGCACAAGCAGGAAGCAGCAGGCAGAGGGAGAGGGAGAAGCAGGCTCACTGGACAGGGAGCCCCATGAGGGGACTCAATCCCAAGACACTGGGATCATGACCTGAGCCCAAGGCAGACGCTTAACGACTGAGCCATCCAGGCACCCTGAAAGTCTAAATGATTTTAAAATAAAAAAAACAGGGCACCTGGGTAGCTCAGTAGGTTAAAGCCTTTGCCTTCGGCTCAGGTCATGATCTCAGACTCCTGGGATCGAGTCCCGCATCAGGCTCTCTGTTCAGCAGGGAGCCTGCTTCCCCCTCTCTCTGCCTGCCTCTCTGCCTACTTGTGTTCTCTGTCTGTCAAATAAATAAATAAAAATCTTTAAAAATCAAAAGGCAAAAATTTATATTTTAAAAGCCAAACCAAATTTAGGGGTAGAAAAATATACTCTTTGGCCTGACAACCTCTTAGCAAGAGTTAAGATGAAGTAGCCCTCGTGCCTACAACTTAATGTTTAATGGGAAAAGAATTTGATAACATCTCATATGGGCTTAGATATGAGGGAAAACTAGTCTATGGAAAATGTCTACCATGAAAGAAAGAAGCACTTCCAGCACTGAGGTGGGAGAAGCTGTGATACGGAGCAGACCCCTTGAACAAGGACTTGCTCCCAGCTGTCAGCTCTGTTCAGCGGCTCAGCTGCAGAGAATCGCTCCACCTGCGGTCATGTCCTTACTGGGCCGCCTGTATGTTGCCACTGAATGGGGATGGGGCTGTAATAAAGGCCCAACATTTGGCAGGATATGTGACAACTCTGCCTACATTTCTCCTCCCCGAGCGCCCCCTGGGTTCGCCCACGCTTGGCCAAGCCTCTGTTGCAATCCAGTTTCTCCCACTGCTCAAGTCTTCTTCTGTCCACAAGTGTTATTCCTTATATATCTCTCATACCACAAACTTGGTCTTCAGCATCTCCCTCGGAGAACCAAGCCCACAACTGAAAGCATCACTCTTTCCTCAGAAGTCCGGCGATTCAACAAGAGCTAAACAAGAGGGTTGCTCTAGAGTTAGATTTCACACTCTAACTTGTACCTCAAACTTGCATTCCAACCTCATCCCCAACATGCCTACCATGAGCCTTTCACCCAAGCAGTGTGTTTGCTCACTTCCCAACTTTTATATTTATATATATTTTTTTAAGATTTTATTTATTTATTTAACAGAGGGAGAGAGATCACAAGTAGGCAGAGAGGCATGCAGAGAGAGAGGAGGAAGCAGGCTCCCCGCTGAGCAGAGAACCAGATACAGGGTTTGATCCCAGGACCCCGAGATCATGACCCAAGCCAAAAGCAGAGCCACCCAGACGCCCCACTTCCCAACTTTAAACCCAATCCTCTGCTGCATAAGAGAAATGCCCTTTCAAGCCTGTTCTGCCCAACCTTGACTAACACAGGCTGAGCTATGAGTCACAGCACTTATTGGTGTTGACTCTGGCAGGGATGAATTTCTCTGCTATCAAGGGCCATAAATTTTGCAAACACAGAGTTAAACCACAGCCAAGTCCTAGACCAGGTAAGCCTGGGATATTGTGGACTGGGCTCTCAACCGTGTCAGCCTCAGAACAAGAAGACAATGCCAGACTGCACTGGGTCAGTAACCTGAGGCGGTCTGATCTACCCATCACAGCTTTCTGCCTTGAACTCATATTAATGAAACACTGTCCTACCATTGGGGACTAGAACTGAATAAAACAATCATGTTCCCTGTCCTCAGAGCTTATTGTCTAGGGTGAGAAATAAAAATCCAGTAAACCATGGGGCACCTGGGTAGTGTGGTTGGTTAAGTGCCCAAGTCTTGGTTTCGATCACGTCATGATCTTGGGGTTGTAGGATTGAGCCCTGCGTCAGGCTCCACACTCCGTGGGGAGTCTGCTTGAGACTCTCTCTCTTTCTCCTTCAGCCCCTCCCCCACTCTCTAAAATAACTAAATAATTCTTTTAAAAAAATCCAAAACCAGTAAGTGAACATTATTTCCTATGCAGGAAACTAACAGAATGCTGTGATGGAAAATAACAGTGAGAAATGGGAATCCACTTAGATGGTAGGGTCAGGAAAGGCCTCCCTCCTGAAAAAAAGACATTTAAGTCGGGCCTGAAAAATAAGAAAGCGTGAGCCATGGAGAGTCAGGAAAAGAGCATTCCAGGCACGGGGATGACACCCATACACCCTTCATTTATGGATCAACTAAGTTACTTCCAAGGTGAGGACCAAAAGGCAGGAGGGAAGAAAATCATCTTCTAATCACTTAAGAAATGAAGTGTCATATTGACTCACAAAGAAAAGCTTTAAAAGTTTTGTTTGTTTTTGCCTACAACTGATTTGATGGGTTAGGTTGGCTGGTGGGCTGGTTTTTGTAATCCTTTGTAGAGTCCCGAACTGAATATATTGCTTTGTGGGTCTGCTGTTGTACATCGGATCCCCTCAGCCTAGAATTCATTTCTCCACTTTCCACTCCTAGGGTCTTCCCTTGCTGCATCTTCATGGTTTACTTAAAGCATCTTCTCTCTCTCTCTCTCTTTTTAAGATTTATTTATTTATTTGTCAGAGAGAGAGAGCACACACACACTAGCAGGCAGAATAGCAGGTAGAGAAGGAGAAGCAGGCTCCCTGCTGTGCAAGGATCCTGACTCCGGCTCGATCCCAGATCATGACCTGAGCCAAAGGCAGTTGCTTAACAACTGAGCCACCCAGGCCCCCATCTTCTCTTTTTTCTTTAAGAGCACTTTTAAAAAAAGAGATTAGCTTCACATGACATAAAATTCACCATTTTAAAGTATATACTTTTGTAGCCTTTAGTATATTCCCTATGTTTTGAATATACTAAACCTGCCATGAGCTAAGTCTAGAACATTTTCACTACTGCAGCAAGAACACTAGTGCCTATTACCAGTGAGTCTCAGTTCTCCTCCACCCCCCACCCCCTGGTGACCACTCTTCCGACCTTCTGTCTCCTATCTGCCTTTTCTGGACACTGCATAGAATTATAATCATATAATTTGTGGCTTTTTTGTGTCTGGCTTCTTTCATTTAACGTCATGTTTTCAAGGTTCATCCATGTTATAGCATGGGTCCATACTTTACTTTTCTCTATGACCCAATATTATTCCAATGTGTATATATACCAAATTTTGTTTATCTATTCATCAGCCAATAGACATTTGGATGGCTTCTACTTATTGACTATTGTGAATAATACTGCTATGAACCAGGGAACCTGGATGGCTCAGTGGATTATGCCTCTGCCTTCGGCTTAGGTCAGGATCTCAGGGTCCTGAGATCGAGCCCCCCATTGGGCTCTCTGCTCAGCAGGGAGCCTGCTTCCCTTCCTCTCTCTCTGCCTACTTGTGATCTCTGTCTGTCAAATAAAATAAATAAAATCTAAAAAAAATATTTTTCCGAACCTTTGTATACAAGTGAACATCTATGAACACCTGTCCTCATTTTCTCAGGTATATATTTAGGAGTAGAATTTCTGGGTCATATGGTAATTCTGTGTTTAAAATATTGAGGAGCTGCTAAGACATTTTTCACAGAAGCTGCACCATTTAAAATCCCCACTAGCAGTGTATGAGTATTTCAATATCTCCACATTCTTGCCAATACTTGCTAATGCCTTTTTTTGTGTGTTACTATAGTCATCCTAGTGGGAAGTAAATAATATTATGGTTTTGCATTTCCTAAAGACAACTTAGATTTCTGTAGTGTGAGAAAGACGTATACATGCATTCTGTTGCATGTAGATATTCAGTTGTTCCTGGCCATTTGTTTAAAAAAAAAAAAAAAAAAAAAAAAAGACTTTCCCCATTGAATGTCCTTGTCACTCTTGCCAAAACCATTTGTCCATAAATGCATGGGTTTATTGCTGAACTCTCAGTCCTCTTGCATTGGTGTCTATTTCTGCCTGTATGCCAGTGCCGCATTGTCTGGATTACTGTAGATTTGTAGATTTGTCAGTTGGACGTTGGGAAATGTGAGCCCTTCAACTGTGGTCTTTTTCAAGATTGTTTTGACTAGTCTGTATCCCTCGCAGTTGGAAATTTCAGAGGGATTGCATTGAACATGTAGATCAGTTTCAATAGTATTGCCCTAACAATAATAGTAAATCTTCCAATACATAAGCACAGGATACCTTTTCATTTATCTAGATCTTTAATTTCTTTTAGCAATGTTGTGTAGTTTTCAGTATATGGGCTTTGTAGTTCTTGGCATATTAAAATTTTTCTTCAGTGTTCCTTTTTCTTTTGATGCTATTGTAAATGGAATTGTTTTCTTGATTTTCAGAGGAAACATTTTCTCTTATGTAACATTTTCCCTGACCCTCATTTCTCCCAAGTGAGAACCAATAACTCGTCACTCAACCTTCTCTCTCCACCAGGCAGAGACCTGTATTATTAACCCCCACCACAATATACCCCCAAACTCAAATCGGTATAATGTCAATTCTCTTATTTGTAGGCAGAGACTGCATTCTATTTATCTTTTTTTGTACCTAAGATTTGTTTAAGGGCGCTCATACGATAGGGGCCCCATAAATTTTTATGGAACAGATAAAGGAAGACATAATTGCCACCACTCTTTTCAATACGCCTGAGAATATCAGTTAGGAATGCCAAGGAGAGGGCAGGTGGGGAATGAGGCCAGAGACACAGGTGGAGCAATGACTAGAGCTGGTATTTCCCTCTCTACACAAAAAGGGGGTACACCAGGAGGATGATTCTGCCGATGTTGGAGGAAAATCGATAAGGGTTTGGACTGGGGAGATGGAGACCTAGAGAGTTCCCAGCTGGAACTTGCTGCGGTATGGTTGTGAGCAAGTGAGTCTGAGGTAGGTAAATATATGCGGAAAAGGGAAAGATGTGAGAGGTGTTAAGACTTCAGAATTATTGGAACTTAGTGGCTGGTTAAATCTGAGGAAGAGGAGGAAATGCATGATAATGTTTCAGTTTTGAGAGGCCAAGAGCATGACAGAAGTAGCAAAGTCTGGGAACGGAGCTAGGAATGAACGTCTGATGTCTTCTCGGTAATCGTAGCGAAAGGCTCAACTTCACTCAGAAGCGTACTCTCTACTGATCTTGCTGGGAGAGAGCATCAGTCTTTCCTCTCTTCAGATCTATTCCTTTCCTTTTAATCACAGTCAGCGCACATCTCTTCTCTCATTTTCCAACCGTTTAGAATGACTCACGACTCCTCCCAATTCCCCTAAACAGTTTGGCAAAGGGGGAGAAATTACTTCTTTGTTTTCTTAATGTGTTTCTGAGTTCAGGCTAGCCTGGCAGTATCAATACCTTGAGCAAATCCAATATTATTCTGTGTATACTATGATTGTGTTAATCGACTCTATTATGCACTTAATCTTTTTAAGGACACAAAGCAATGTTTTGATATTGGAAGAAGGTACAAATTTCTTTAGCAAAGTATGCATATTCCATTTTGCTCTTTATTGTGATTTTAGATCAGTTTAACCTGTATCATAGGGACCAGAGAGAGTAGAAGGGGTTCACTTTTGTGTTCTTTTATTCATTGACCTGAGTACATTGTCTAATTTTCATGAAATTCAGTGTCTACAGTAAAGGGTTGTTATGAAGATTATGTGAAATTATGAACTTAAAGTCCCTGCCGAATAGATGTTCAACATATTACTTCTCCTCCTCTTCTCTCTTTTTTAGTATATGGCATGTTTTTCACACATAAATTTCAGGTAAACGGAGTCAAGCAGAATAGACTCTTCTCTTGAAAGAGGGGACCAGAGATCCGGGATTGGGGAGAATGTAAGCAACCTCATTTCCTGAGTGTCAAGGGCACCTCTCTTCTAAATCCCATCAATAAAAAGCATGGCGTAGTGCTCCCTTTGAAGTGAAATATGTTGTGCCCCACATAGTTTGTACTTTCGACCAACATCTAATATATTCCAGCAGGTCAACAGTTTTTAATCTGAGATCTTAAGCCTATCAGAACACAAGGGTGGAAAGAAGCCCACAAAGTTATGGGTGATTAAAAACAAGCAACTATGGGTATTCTGATTGTTCAATGATATGGGGGATTCAGAAAAGCATTAGGCCGGGTTTCTCTACTTGAAGAACTCACAGTCTAGTGGAAGGGTAGATATTACGTAATGCCAAAGAATCACAGGGTGATTCAGCACTGAACCTGTGATTCAAGACTTTGAGTATCCTGGAAATGCTGACAAGAGGATGGTCTTCAGAGTTTCTATGATTAGAGGGAGACCTGGTGTATTGAGTAAGCTCTGACACAGTAGAGGGTAGAATTCTTACATCAAAGAGCATGCCAGGCAAGAAAGAGCCGGGTGAGCAGACAATGTACCTAGAAATAGGACTTGACATTTGACAGGGTGAGGATGTTTAAAACTTCTTGACCTGAGGGAACCATTGTAGTGGGGTGTTCTGGGAAAATAAGGAGAAATAATAAAAGGTACAAGCAAATTATATGGAGTTTGCTTTTCTCTTTGTTTCCAAATCCAAAATTTGAGGGAGAGAGATGAGGAAGCCCGGAAGGAATAAATGTTGCACACACCGAAGGCAAACCTAGATGCAGTCGCTCTCGGAACTGACTGGAAATTGGGGATCATATAGAGAAACAAGAGGGTGGACAGGATTTTGAATCAAGCTCTCTGGTCTGAGGCAGGATAAGGCAAAAACCATCCTAGACTGATTTAAAGCTATATTTTAAAGTTTCTAGATATAGAGTCTCTAGTCTCCTTGGTAATTTTCAATTCCAAGCCAACCTTTACATCAGTGCAATGAAGTATCTCTTATTGTGACTTAAGTCCCAAGCTTTTGTTGTTTCCTAGTGGGTATCAGGAACAGATGCTCACCACCAATTTACTAGCTACTCCAAGACTAGGCTACTGCCATTCAGATGTCTCTGTCAAACATTAAACGACCCTCTCCTGTGCTTAGCTAGAAAATTCTTTCTGCTTCAGGTTATTTTAAAGATTCTGCAGCATGGCTCATAATAAATACATTTAGATGGCTTAATTCCCTCTACTTTTCTCTATCAGCAACTCCATCTCCCTCCTCGTTCCTAACCATGCAGTTTCTTTCAATAACTAACATTTACTCTTAGAATTGTTCATTTCCATTTGGCCCAGGTATATAGCCATCTGGCAGGAGCAGGAGCTTTAGAGTCAAACAGGTATAGATTCCGAGCTTGATGTCCCTGTGACTCAGGTTTCCTTATCTGCTGAAGGATAATAATAGTACTAGCTTTGCTGGGTTTGCTGTGTAGAAATTATGTAAAGTACACGCCCCTGAGATTGGTGCAAAGTAAGCACTCTATAATAGTTATTACTCACTATTTCAAGTCTCACCCCATCATAAGTAAGGCCTGTGACTGTTCTCTCATCTGATCATGAGTATGGGACCCGTCTTACAGGTTGGTGTAAAAGTGAATAAAATACAGTGGCACTCAATGAATAGCATTATTAATAACAAGAAAAATCAGGTACTCACAACTTGCCTAATCTTACATTGTACTGAAGGAATTGATTCTGAATTTAGGCTCAAAAACCTATTTAAAGACAGGCATTTCCCATTTTTCTCTAAAACTTTCTTTAATTCCTCAGTATGCCCAGCAGTTTGTTTGACAAGAATTTAAAAAAAAAAATAGAATTATTCAGATACCTTTAGATTATTGCTACTGACCTCCTAACTAATATTTAGATATTTTGTTGGATTCAGGATGATGGAAATGAAAGCAGAGCTAAGAAAAGAGAAAAATAGTGACGAGAAATGTTGAATGAATGAAAGACAGGTTAGCATTTTGGAAATGTTTTCAAATGTAAATTTACAAGAAAGAGTTTTATGTACAAGCTTGAGTCAGTGGTGGTTGTAGCCCCAGGAAGAAGGAGTCAGTACGGCTGCCGGCATCCCCATAAGCTATCTGCACAAGTGTGGGGGATGATGAGTTCTCCCCTCTGGAGCAGCCACGCCCAACCACAGGTCCCTCTGGGAAGGCTCAGTTTCAGCAGCATCTTGGGAGGAGCCAGTTCCGGAAGAGATCAGAATCCTCCTCTTGGTTTTCCTATCAGTTGCCTCTCTCTGTGTACAAGGTTGGAACTGTGAATATGAAGGTGTCAGAGGCTCAGACCAGAGTGGCACTAGGATAGGAAATAGTAATTCTGAGGCAGTGGGCACATTTTCCCTCTTGATTCTTTCTATTCTTTCTAAAAATTTTTAAATGTGATGTATATGGAATGCACTTATTTCTTTTTCCTTTTCAGTGCTGAAAGGCTGCTCAAATGCTAACAAAAACAATCACGGGAGGGCACCTGGATGACTCAGTCAGTTAAGTGTCTGGCTCTTGATTTCTGCCCAGGTCATGAGCTCAGGGTCCTGGGATTGAGCTCCACGATGGGCTCCACACTGGGTGTGGAGCCTGCTTAAGATTCTCTCTCTCCTTTGGGGTGCCTGGGGGGCTCAGCGGGTTAAGCCTCTGCCTTCCGCTCTGGTCATGATCTCAGGGTTCTGGGATCAAGCCCTGCATTGGGCTCTTTGCTCAGCAGGGAGCCTGCTCCCCCCGCCACCCCACCTGTCTCTCTGCCTACTTGTGATCTCTCTCCTCTGTCAAATAAATAAATAAAATCTTTAAAAAAAATTTGTTTTAATTAAAAAAAAATTCTCTCTCTCCTTCTTACCCTGCCCCTCCCCTCACCCCCACTCATGCTCTCTCTCGAAAATAGATAGATAGATAGATACAAATAATAATCCTGGGGAATGTTTTAAATAGAAAGAAATTTTAGTTTCATATTACACTAAAAAAGTTCAATGTGAAATCATTTCTACCTAAAATCTGAAACTTCAAGAAATTCAGATTTTTTTTTTATTATTTCATCAATGCCTAAGTTTAAAACTACCACCAAAATTGGGTATGAGTAATGATCACCTCTTGACCAATGAGGTATATTTTAAATTATTTATTTTTTAAATATGCCATTCATTTACATATTAAAGATTCAAGAAAGGTGAAAAAAATGCAGCAAAAACTCTTCCTCTGATGCTGTCCTCCAGCCATCTGTTCCTCCTCCAAAAGACAACTAATGAGAGTGGTTTCCTGTGCATCTTCCATAGGTATCCAATACATATTCAAGCATGTACATTTCTTTTTTGTCCCCTGTTAGCCAAATACCATTTTTTCATAGTTCTCTGTATTTTGCTTTTTATTGAATATATCATGAAAAGCATTACGTGATAAAACAGAAAGAGCATCCTCATTCTTTCTTATGATTGTATGCAGCAAAATTTATTTCATGACTGCCTTACTGAGAGAAATTTAGGTTGTTTCCAAAATGTTCTTATTAAAAGCAATACTTCAATTGAAAAAAATGGCCTTGATCATAGACCATTTTGTATATGTGAAATATGCCTGTCATATACATTTCTAGATGTTTTTGCTGGGCCAAAAGGTAGGTACATTTGCAATTTTGATAGCTATTGATGATTATTTGATTGTCTGTTTTTCCACCTTCTCATCAATTACAATTCATAACATATAATTCAGAAACTTTACCAGTTCTGAGAGGTTGAAAAACAGTAATGAAGCATAAATTGAATTTGCATTTCTCATGTTGTAACTGCAAAGGAGCCATCTTTTCACTTGTTAGAAATTACTCCTATTATTTTTTAATAAATTCTCAGTTAATGAGAGTCAAATGCAAAATCACAAAAAAAAACAAAATTACAGCACAGTTGATTAAAGTAAATAAATGCCCTTTCTCTCCCCAATATAAAGATGAGCATCTTTCTTTATGCAAATGATGTACTTTTGCAGAAGTGAACAAAGTAATCTTTAAAAGAAGCTGGAAACAGGGGTGCCTGGGTGGCTCAGTGGGTTAAAGCCTCTACCTTCCGCTCAGGTCATGGTCCTGGGGTCCTGGGATCAAGCCCCAAATTGGGCTCTCTGCTCAGTGGGGAGCTGTTTCCCTCTCTCCCTGCCTACCTCTCCGCCTACTTGTGATCTCTGTCTCTGTCAAATAAATACATAAAATCTTAAAAAAATAATAAAAAAATAAATGAAACTGAATACAAATACATAAATACATAAACACATAAATAAAATAAATAAATAAATAAAACAAAACAAGCTGATTGCTTGGCCACTTCTGTCTTAGGTCAATCCAACAGCAGTTGTGGTAAGACAAATGTAGTCTTAATACTGTATTTACTGTGTGCCAAATGCAAACATAGGCATTTTACTTTTCTTTTCTCAATTAATCTTCAGTTAATCTCAGTTACCAATCATATAAGGTAAGCTCCATTTCACAAATGATAAACTGAGGCACAGGGAGTCCAGGGAGCTTGCCTAAGTCAACTCAGCTAATACATTCACATGGGTACCCAGGGATTTTTTGAACCCCAGAGTGTCATATATAACCACAAATTTATATTACCTTTCTGGAACATGGCTTTCCAACATTCCAGTGTTCCATTTTGAATAATCCCAGTCCATGAGTGAATGAATTCAGCTTCTTGGGACACATGTTGCAAATAACTTACCTGGGTGAACTATGGAGGATCAATAACCAGAGGAATTTTAGGACTGTAAAGTAACATTCAACAGATGAGGACTGGCCTGGCTTTATGAACCTTTAAGAATTAGGCCAAATGTATCTCCCCAGGATAACTTTAAAAATAAACCCAATAGGACTGCCTGGCTGGCTCAGTCAATGGAGCATGAGACACTCAATCTCTGGGTTGTTCAAGCCCCATGTTGGGTATAGAGATTACTTTAAAAAATTAAATTAAATCTTTTAAAAACATTTTTAAATAAACCCAATAAAAGAAAAAAGAGTTTTTTTCTCATTTAAATATAAAACATTTTTATAAGTAACTAGTCAATATTCTTTTTGATAAAATACACCTTGCCATGTGAAAAAATGTTGCTATTTAAGCAAAATATTATAATGTAAGAAATATATAATATTCTGTTCATCTAAGTAAATTTAAGGATTTAAAGATTAGCCTCATATATAGGATTCACAGCGTGAGGAAAAGTATGACTTGGCCTTGGAGAAAAATGTCTGAACCCCTGAGCCACCCTATTTTTTAATAAAACCTTAATGAGAACTTTGGAAAAGCTTCCTCTCTGGGAGAACCACTAGAAAAATCCATTTTCTATGAGTGGATGAAGTCTCAGGCAGGACGAAAGGCTTGGCAAAGGAGAGGTAGGACTCCTTCTCTGGGTATTTTTGTGCTTGGTACAAAATGCACAGCTTTAAGCAGTGGCCTTCCTGGGCCTTTCAGCCTTAACTACTTCTCTTTCTTGGAAAAGCCTTTGACACCCTTCAGAAGACCCTTGAGATCTTCCTAACTACCTTGGGTATTTTGTGCCAAAGAGTACCAGGTTGGGGTTATGCAAGACAGCTTAAGTTTCTTCCTTCCTGTATCTTCTGATCAGTGAACTCAAACCACTCTCTTCTGGTATACCCAAAAAAGAACACAATAAACACAATAAGAACACAATCTGCCAACAGGAACCTATTCATGGCCATTATCAACAGTGCTAAGGATACTTTCACCTTCCATGGGCCACTTGTACTCAGGGGGCTCAATATTTTATAGCCACTCCATCTAATTCCAAGAGTTTCTTTCCAAATAAAGCATACATAAGTTTGCAGACAAACCTTTTACCACAGCAGCATTTTTTAATCCCTTTGTTTCATCTCCTTCTCTCTACTATACCATTTACAGGAATTATTACCAAAAAGCCACAGCCCGCCACTGGACACACTGGGCCTGGGGGGTGGCTTGTGTTATCTTGGGAGCCTTTTCATCCTTTTGGTTTCCAATCCACATCTTGGCTCTTGGTCCTGCTTCGTGTCCAGCATCAAGAGATCAATACTAACATTATATGACTCCTATTTCTGGACCTACTCATCGTACTTACCGGGGAAAGATGAAAATCACTCTAAGTCATGAGGGTATAGGCAAAGTGAAGGATTTACCATGAAGCTTCTGAACCCACACTTGTGATCAAAGTGCTTACGCACTAGGATCTATCCCTAAAATGATAGAGGCCACAGTGACTTCTTCTGTACTCTGTGTAATAGAGAATTAAAATCTCAACCAAACACTCATCCATTTTTCTTAAAAATTTATTTATTTATATGGCAGAGAGATAGAGAGCATAAGTAGGCAGAGGGAGAGGGAGAACCAGGCTTCCCGCTGAGCAGGGAGCTGGATACGGGGCCCAATCCCCGATCCTGGGATCCTGACCTGAGCCAAAGGCAGCCGCTTAACCCCCTGAGGCACCCAGGTGCCCCTCATCCATGTTTTTAAGGACATATGAAACCATATTTGAGAAGAGTTCCTCTTTCTTGGAGTTTCCTCTGTAGCCCACCTTTTTGGGTTGGTGGCGTTGTTTTCATCAGTGAGCAAGCACGTACCCGGAGCCAAAATTCTTACAGAGGTATGCTATCTTTGCTGCCAGACATTTGCGTATCTACTGCTTAGGGATCCTTTTTTGGTCAGTAAAGCAGAGTAGTTGCCCTTACAGCATTCTGCAGACAGATTAGTCTTGATATGATTGCTATTCAGGCCCTATTAATAGATATGAGGTTAATCATTTAAAGGACTTAAGTGCTATTGTTATACAAAGTTATGGCACCAGACAGAAATGCATTAGAAGCATTTTAGCTCCACTGACATATACTAGAATTATTTTCTATTTATCAAGTTTCAGCTCAAGATACGGTGATAGATACATTTCTAAATCTCCTGTATAGTCACGTTTACTACATTGCTTCTTTGATGCTTAAAACAAACATACAGAGATACACATTTATGGAGAGAACTACACATAGGGAAATAAACATAGAGATAATTGTACTGTTGTCCGTGTGTGTATATGTACACACACACACACACACACACACACACACGCATATGTATGTATCTTCATATATAGAGAGACAAAGAGGAAAAAAGAACCAAAATTGGACAGTGGCTAATACAGGATTATGGAAGTTTCTTTAAATTTGGGTCTATTTTCCAAATGTTCAACAATAAAACTATATTGTTTTCATAACAAAAAGAATTTTTAAAAAGAATTAGGTAACTTTGGAAAACAGAATTTTGACTAGAGACTGTAAGAATAAAGACAAAGGGAACTTCACATAAACACTGTACCGTTAGTAAAGTTGTTTCTCATGGGAGTAAAGACTAAGAATTCTGAAACTACTGTATGCATAAGCTGGAATTGAACAAATACACAGTAGCAGAAGATGGGATCTGGTTTTTTCACCTTTGGAGTGGAAAATTACAGATAAGCTAGGAAGAAGTCTAAAATGAACCTTGTGGTATGCAAGGAGCTGGAGACATGTGTATAAACTCATGTTGAGCTTAACATACAGATGAATGGAATCAGTAATAATTATAGATCTGTGTGTAAACATGGGTTTATACATATATTTCCCAGCTCTATCCTTTGAGCTCTGTCCTAGAAGCAATGATACCCCAGTATCAGCAATCAAACCCAGCACCTAAATCTTGGTTTCTAATAGAATTTTCCAATAAAAGGAATCAGAAGTCCTTGAAGAAATGAATAATTCTACTGTTGGGACAAGGTATATATAAGATGAGTCCGGACCATTTCACAGTGCCAGAAAGTAAGTGAGTGTTCAGAAACAAGATGACGGAAGCATGTTGAAGGGAAGCAGGAACTCACCTAGAAGAACTCCCAATGGCCAAAGCCGGAAAAATCAGAGCAACAAAATAAATAATGCAGTCGTAGATTATAACCCAAAATATAAAATAAAAATCTGTAGTGCCATACTGATATATGATTGGATAAGTAAATAAAAGAGAAAAGACATTAACCCAAACAAAAGAACCCCAGCTAATTTAGATAGATACTTCCTCCTCAAGGAGGTAGAACTTAACCCTTCATCCCTTTGAGTGTGGGCTGTGTCTAGAGGCTTACTTTAAAAGCATATGGAAAAGTATAAGAAAGTAACTTCACAGCAGGGGAACCTGGCCCTGCAAGGGCCAGATGAGTAAGATTAACATCTTCAGTGATAAATCATGTTGACAGGATATGTTCTTGATATGATGTTCTAAGGAAGACCCTTCACCTCTGTGGTCCTTCCTCTCCAAAATCCATAACCCTCACATTAGAAAAACATCATCACACAAACCCAAAGTGAGGGAAATTCTATTAAGTATCTGAGCAGTATTCCTTAAAAGCATCAAGGTCATCAGAAGTAAGAAAAGTCTAAGAGGCTGTCACAGTACAGAGGAGCCTAATGAGACATGACGACCACATGCAGTGTGGTATCCTGGATGGGATCCTGGAACAGAAGAAGGACATCAAAGGGGAACTCAACTGAAACAAGAATATAGGATGGAGTTCAGTTAAGAGCGACACATCAGTGTTGGTTCCTTAGGTGTGAAGGATGTCCCACGACAATATATATACTATGTGGACAGTAGGGGAACCTAGAGCAGACTTCTAAGAATTCTCTATATTAGATTTGCAAAATTTGTATAAATTTGAAACTATTCTAGAATTTAGAATTGATTTTTAAAAAAAGAATTAGAAGTGTATTTTTATATAAATACATACTTGAGGGGCGCCTGGGTAGCTCAGTGGGTCAAAGCCTCTGCCTTCGGTTCTTGTCATGATCCCAGGGTCCTGGGATCGAGCCCGCATCGGGCTCTCTGCTCACCAGGGAGTCTTCTTCCTCCTCTCTCTCTGCCTGACTCTCTGCCTACTTGTTGTGATCACTGTCTGTCAAAAAAAAAAAAAAAAAAATCTTAAAAAAAATACATACTTGAATCAGAATTCCTATAGAGAAGGTAAAGAACAGAATCAAGTAAACACCAAGGTGAATATCATTTTCATATTTTGGCAATACAGCATAGTGGATAAAGCATTCAAGCTGAGGTCCCCACAGCTGGGTTCAAATCCCAGCTCTCTCACTTATTGACTATGTAACCTTAAGTGAGTTATTCAATCACCCCGAAACCCGGTTCCCTTATGTGTTACCTATGGATAATAAAACTGAGTATGCACTTCTCAGGGTTATTCTCATATATGAAAGCATTAAGCATAGTGTCTCCTGTATGATAAGTGTGCTGGCTACAATTATTATATTGCATTTAAACATTTTTAAATTAATTTTGATTCTTTAAGAGAGCGGAGGGGGAGAGGCAATGGGAGAGGGAGAGAGAGAATCTCAAGCAGGCTCCACATCCAGCATGGAGCCCCATGCAGGGCTTAATCTCAGGACCCCAAGATCATGACCTGAGTTGAAATCAGTGGTCAGATACTTAACCGACTGAGCCACCCAAGCACCATTATTATATTGCATTTAAATGCAATTATTATAGTGTATTTATTATTACTATTGATTCAAAAATATTTAAACTCTCAGGGCTCCTGTCTGGCTCAGTTGGTGGAGCATGTGACACTTCATCTCAAGGTTGTGAGTTCAAGCCCCATGTTAGGTGTAGATATTATTTTAAAAAATTAAAAAACAACAACAACACTGTTTTTTAGACAAACAAAAAACACTTTTTTAAAACCCCAGAATATCTACCAGAATATTACTTTAAAAAATTAAAAAAAAAAAAAAACACTTTTTTTAAACCCCAGAATTTCCACAGGGAAAAACCATTCTTGGCTGGATCTTACTCCTTATCTAGTTGATGAATGTCTTAGAGCTGCTCCCATTCAGCCAGCATTCCAGACATTGACCAGACCAGAGTGTGCTCCGGAGCTGAGCAGGATTCTAGGAAAGCCCTGATCCAGACCCACCTCTCTGACTGCGTGGGATGCCAGAATTCGCCTGGAAGTGCTCATTCCCAGGAATGGGTGCTTTCCCCATTTCCTTAGGAAGTCTGAATGTAATTGAAGTATTTGTTTCAATGTGTGGTTGTGCTGGGAGAAAGGCTGGTTATTTGAAACAAGTCTAGCTTTTGCTAGGGAACAAAGGAAACAAGTTTGGGATGACATATTCCTGGTAGTAAACACATCAGACCCAATATCCTTTAGTTGTTCTCATCCTAGGATCCTGACGTTCCTTATGTCGCATCGGTCCCGAATGTGACACAGGAAGCTGAGTCATACAATCTAATATTGTGCCCGGCAAGTGTATCTCTGAAAATCAAGTTATACCGCGAAGTCTTAGCAACCCAAGTCTCTGCACAGCAGACTGTTCACTTCAAATGCTTAACACAGCCAGATTAATCCTTCTAATGGGTTGTTTCTGACTGGAATTTACCAAGACAAAGTGGCTTCTTCTATATCACAAGAACGTACTAATGTTTTTGTGATATAGAAGATTTTCAAACGATCTTATCCTTTCCGTATATGCCACCCAGCCCCCCCACTCAGAAAGCAGTCATCTGAATTGTCCTCAGGCCCTACCCTCATCTCTTCTCTCCGCACGTCTGTCACCTATTAATAACTGTCTCTGGTAGCATATCTGGAAGGTATTTCGACTCCGCTGAGATGCTGAGAAGCCGTATTTCTTCACTACAGAGAAAAAGAAACCACAACTGGTCATCGCCATGACTCACGCAGACTTCTAGCACCACACCCAAACAGCGCGATAGGACTCAAAACGTGGTCAGGGTTAACCAAGCAAGTAAAAGCCATCACACAGAGCACGATTTTGTGTATCAACATGTACCTAATGCCGACTCTCTTTGGTCACCTTTTGTGATCTACTTGTTACAGATCATTTCACATTACATAGTTAATGGTGTTGGGCCTAGTTCTGTTTTTGTTTCTTTCTCTACATGTCTGCTGTTTCAGGCTCAGATTGGCACAGGAGCACAATGTACTCTTTCTGAGACGCTCTTGCATGGCCTGCGAGCTCATCAAATGTCCAGATTTACTTTCCTTTTGTTGAGAAAGAGTATCACTTTGGCTATAATATTCAAAGTTATTTGGGGGCACTTGCATAATCCTGATTTTTTGATCCACTAATTTCTGGAGAGGGGAGAGTTGAGAGCTCACACCAAGGACCATTTGGAACATTCTCCCAACCCATTCCAGTTCTTCTTCTCCTCTGGAACAGAATCCCAGGGGCCAGCAGGGCTCCATGACTTAGCCCCTTCCTCCTGCTCCACAGTTGACTGGACCAAAGGTAGACCTGACCTGAACTGACGCAAATGGGTTTGCCTTCCTCAATGGGAGGTGGGGACCAGATAAAGAAATTAAGAGGGAGATAGATTAAAACTTCCTAAGTGGCACAGCTGTGACATGGAGCATGCAGACGAAGGATTCACTGTGGGAACTGACACTGCAGGAAGCCAGCCTACAGAGAGGGTTGGGGCAGGCCCACGAGGGAAGTGGAGAGGTGAGACCGAGACGGAGGAAGGCCGGCTTGCTTGCAGCCCTCTAGCAATGAGTTGCCCTCTCCAGTGAGGTCCAGCTGCATTCAGCCCTAGTTCTTGGAGGTCCCTATATCCTTGGAACTGACATCCCTTCTTTCTGTTTTACCTAGAACAGTGGGCTTTTTCTCTTGCTTAACAACATAAGAGTCTTCACAAATTCAGAGCATAACTAGAAAACACCTCCTCTCACTACCACACATCACTTTCACCAATTCTCCTAATGGGGAAAGGCATCTCCATTTGGCTGTGGGCTACCAGTCAAATCCTTTCCCCCTGTTGGTGTTCAGAGGAGGGGAAGAAAAGTTGTCCTAAACCTTCCCTTTGCTTGCCTGTCTTCTCTGAGCCTTATGCACCTATCTCCACAGGAAGCCACTGTTTCCCCCACAAGAGGTCTTCCCGCGCCCACCATGCATGAACCATGCATGGCTCTCCGTTCCTAGTAGTTTTGCCCATTGTCGTTCTTGCTGTAAGGTCTCATCCCCTTAATATCTAAATCCTGCACACTCTCCTGGGATCAGCAAAACCCCACATACTGTGAGAACTGGCCAATCACTTCCCCACATTTTTCTCTTCCTTTTCCGATCTCTTTGAAATATTTCTACTACATATTTACTGTCCTTGAAACATGTTCAAGATGCTAGTTGTGTGGAAAATGTGTTTTCAAAATAACATGTACATTACAGAGCTCCCTATAGAGCTGTATATCAATAAGTTAACTGTGTGTTCAGATTGGGGAGTAATTTTATCTCAGTTTTATTTTCCTGGTTTATATTTTCTTAGTTTTTTTTTTAAAGATTTTATTTATTTATTTGACAGACAGAGATCACAAGTAGGCAGAGAGGCAGGCAGAGAGAGAGAAAGAAGCAGGCTCCCCGCTGAGTGGAGAGCCCAATGGCGGGCTCTATCCCAGGACCCTGGGATCATGATCTGAGCCGAAGGCAGAGGCTTTAACACACTGAGCCACCCAGGCGCCCCTGTTTTCTTAGTTATTTTTATAATAAACACAAGACATAAAATAAAAATAATATGAGGGAAAGTCTAGGCTCCTTTATCTGGCTTTTGGGGACTTCCATAATTTGAGTCCTCTTGAATCATTCTCATTTACTGATGTTAGCTTCCATTTTCAAATACATTGCAACATACTCGAAAACTCAGGTCCTACTTTCTTATTTTTTCTTACTCTTCATTTTTCTTGTCCCTCAATTCTGATATAACAATAAGTTATTGATTAACTTATTCTTGATAACATCGGGGTAAAGTCGTACAAAAGCTTATACTATGTATAACTGTGTACACTCCTTTTTTTTTTTTTTTAAGATTTTATTTATTTATTTGACAGAGAGAGACACAGCGAGAAAGGGAACACAAGCAGGGGGAACGGGAGAGGAAGAAGCGGACTTCGAGCCCACAGAGCAGGGAGCCCAATGCGGGGCTCGATCCGAGGACTCTGGGATCATGACCTGAGCCGTAAGCAGACTCTTAACTTTGCCACCCAGGGGCCCCCAACTGTGTGCACTCTTTTTTTTTTTTAATTAAATTTATTTATTTTCAGCATAACAGTATTTATTATTTTTTCACCACACCCAGTGCTCCATGCAATCCGTGCCCTCTATAATACCCACCACCTGGTACCACAGCCTCCCACCCCCCCACCACTTCAAACCCCTCAAATTGTTTTTCAGAGTCCATAGTTTCTCATGGTTCACCTCCCCTTCCAATTTCCCCTAACTCCCTTCTCCTCTCTAACTCCCCATATCCTCCATGCTATTTGTTATGCTCCACAAATAAGTGAAACCATATGATAATTGACTCTCTTTGCTTGACTTATTTCACTCAGCATAATCTCTTCCAGTCCCGTCCATGTTGCTACAAAAGTTGGGTATTCATCCTTTCTGATGGAAAGTGTATATGGACCACATCTTCCTTATCCATTCATCTGTTGAAGGACATTTTGGTTCTTTCCATAGTTTGGCGACTGTGGCCATTGCTGCTATAAACATTGGGGTAAAGACAGCCCTTCTTTTCACGACATCTGTATCTTTGGGGTAAATACCCAGGAACGCAATTGCAGGGTCATAGGGAAGTTCTATTTTTAATTTCTTGAGGAATCTCCACACTGTTCTCCAAAGAGGCTGCACCAACTTGCATTCCCACCAACAGTGTAAGAGGGTTCCCCTTTCTCCACATCCCCTCCAACACATGTTGTTTCCTGTCTTGTTAATTTTGGCCATTCTAAATGGTGTAAGTGTGTCTGTTCATATCTTCTGCCCATTTTTTGATATGATTGCCTGTTTTGTGTGTGTTGAGTTTGAGGAGTTCATTTTAGATCCTGGATATCAACCTTTTGTCTGTACTGTCATTTGCAAATATCTTCTCCCATTCCGTGGGTTGCCTCTTTGTTTTTTTGACTGGTTTCCTTTGCTGTGCAGAAGCTTTTCATTTTGATGAAGTCCCAAAAGTATATTTTTGCTTTTGTTTCCTTTGCCTTTGGAGACATATCTTGAAAGAAGTTGCTGTGGCTGATATCGAAGAGGTTACTGCCTATGTTCTCCTCTAGGATTCTGATGGATCCCTGTCTCACATTGAGGTCTTTTATCCATTTTGAGTTTATCTTTGTGTATGGTGTAAGAGAATGGTCGAGTTTCATTCCTCTACATATAGCTGTCCAGTTTTCCCAGCACCATTTATTGAAGAGACTGTCTTTTTTCCACTGTATATTTTTTCCTGTTTTGTCGAAGATTAATTGACTATAGAGTTGAGGGTCCATATCTGGGCTCTCTACTCTGTTCCACTGGTCTATGTGTCTGTTTTTATGCCAGTGCCATGCTGTCTTGGTGACCACAGCTTTGTAATAAAGCTTGAAATCAGGTAACGTGATGCCCCCAGTTCTATTTTTGTTTTTCAACATTTCCTTAGCGATTCGGGGTCTCTTCTGATTCCATACAAATTTCTGGATTATTTGCTCCAGCTCTTTGAAGAATACCGGTGGAATTTTGATCAGAATGGCATTAAAAGTATAGATTGCTCTAGGCAGTGTAGACATTTTAACAATGTTCATTCTTCCAATCCAAGAGCATGGAATGGTCTTCCATCTTTTTGTGTCTTCTTCAATTTCCTTCATGAGTGTTCTGTAGTTCCTCAAGTACAGATCCTTTACCTCTTTGGTTAGGTTTATTCCCAGGTATCTTATGCTTCTTGGTGCTACAGTAAATGGAATCGATTCTCTAATTTCCCTTTCTGTATTTTCATTGTGTGCACTCTTGAAAGATACAATATTTAGCCTTTCATTTTTGGAGGCCCTGTGACCACCATTTCTGCCCCCAGCTTTTTTCCTCTGCAAGTATCACATATTATATTTTCCCTTTTGTCATTTTAACACAAACGAGATGATCATGTGTCCAAATCATGCTGGTCCAATGTGAATGTTAATGTAAACAAATGGTAAGAAATTCATTCCTTCGGGGATTTCGGCTGAATGCTGTAAGTCAGCAGGCTCTGTGACATGGGATATTTAAGTGGAGGCTTCGGAGAGGAGTCACCTAAACATGTATTTTCCTCTTTGTCTATGACCACGGGCCAGTTGGATCTGTAGCTGATTTATAATTAAGTACCATGGATTACTCAGTTCAGTCTTCTGTTTGTGTGTCTCCTCCAGGGTTTTAACTGAGCACTGTTTAATACTTCAACTAAAATGATATGAAATCAACTATCTTTGCTTGAAAATAGCTCTGTGACCCATTCACTTTGATTATCAAACAAAGCAAGAGGAAACATTACAACCAGAGATGGAGGAGACTTCAGGATTGTCTAGATCTTGCATGACCTGAATCCTGGGTCTTCTTAGGACTGTCGCTGACAGTGGTCATGTGACCTCAGGTCAGGTGACTGTGGCAGGTAGGATTCTATATTGCTGAAGTGCATGGCCTCTAGCCTCAGTTAAATATAGGTCTGAATCACAGCTCTGATACCTGGCTATGAGCTCTTAGGCAATTTGCGGAATCGCTCTGAGACTCCGTATCTTGATCTGTAAACTGAGCCTACTAATCTGTACCTTGCAGGGCTATTATTTTTAAAAAGTAGGTTACAGTGACCTTCTGATCTTTGCACAGATTAAACATATGTCTTTATTTTTCTCCCTCCAGAAACCTCACTAAAAGGAGAGCAAATGAATTTAAAACAAATAGGCAAGTTATAAACCCCTGAGGCTAAAAGAATGGAACAGGAGACCATAAGGAGATCTGAGACCCACCCAATCATGGACAATGGCAAGTGGAAATGGAATCCGATGGAAAGTGACTCTCACAGCCTGTGGAGGGGCACCCTGCAGGCCTGCAGAGAAATTACTGTCCAGTGGGCCAGGCAGAATGTCACTTTGTAGCTTCAGGGTTTAGAGCTGGGGCAGGGGCTGAACAGAGGGAGGCAGGGGAAATCACAGGTGGTAGTTAGTGACTCGGGTCCTTTCTTCTACCTCACACAGTGCAGTAACTACACCTTTCCAACCTCAGATAAGATGGGAGACTCACAAAGAGGACACTGGAGAGAGGATAAGAAAATTAGAGGATCAATTCACGACTTGCAACAGCAGGGAGATAGAATCAAATAATATAGTTCTCAGGACACTTCAGACACACTTATCCACTGGCCTCAGACTGACTTATCAAGGCAGAAACCAAGGTGGCAAAGGTGGCTTGATCTAGGCCACAGAGCAGATCAGGAAAAGGACTTGAGATATTTGGCCCCTAGACTTCAAGATATTTAAGAGACATGACAAAAAATGGATTCTGGGAGAGGCTACATTCCCAGTCCCAGGCACCAGTGACCTTTCAAGGGAGAAGAACTTTAATCATGCCTATTGAAACAAAGTGTTGCAATATCAGACAGCCTCTAAGGTCAGGAATACACAGTGAAAGAAACAGTAATGCATTGTCCTTGCCAGCAACCAAGGGCTACAGGGTGATGTGAGGCTTGCTGACATGAAACACACAACTGTTTTTAAAAACAAATCAAGCAGCATAAACCCGAAACTTCTATCAGCTTTATTTTTTTTTAAAGATTTTATTTATTTATTTGACAGACTGAGATCACAAGTAGGTAGAGAGGCAGGCAGAGAGAGAGGAGGAAGCAGGCTCCCTGCTGAGCAGAGAGCCTGATGCGGGGCTCGATCCCAGGACCCTGAGATCATGACCTGAGCTGAAGGCAGAGGCCCGACCCACTGAGCCACCCAGGCGCCCCCCAACTTTAAATCCTGTTAGAAACTGTATAAGATTCAACTGTACGAAATTGCTACCGCTGTAGGTTAGACATTTTGAATATAGGCAGTTTCAGATGGTTCGACCTACTAACCAAAGTAGAGGGGCTTCTTTCCCTATGATTGGCTGTTTCTATAGCACAGACTTTCCTGTACAGAGGTACCAAAAACTCCTGCAACAAAAATATGAATACCATGTGCTGACACTCTTCTGGGCCCTGGGGATAGCTCAGTAAGCAAGAGAGGTGAAGTCACTACTGGGTGAGTCAGACTTGGCTTCACAGGGGATTCCCACAGCCAGGGGCTGCAGAGCTAGTCTGACCTGTGATGAATTCCTGGCTCTGTGCTCTGTGAGACCATGAACAAGTGTGTGTGTGTGTGTGTGTGTGTGTGTGTGTGTTCTTTCCCAGGTTTGCAGGGCAGAGAATAAGTACCCTATAATTTGTAACTGTTACAATTATGAACACTTATTAAAGAAAATCTCCTTCAAAGATTTTAATCATTTAAATAAAAATAAAATAAAATATTCTAACTTAAGTGCTAATGCTTCAATACACAGTGAGAAATAAATAGGTTTATTAGGTCAGGAGCATAGACTTGACAACATAGGACCTTTGTGGGCCAAGGGACGATATTCTGGAAGAGTTATCTTGGAAAGGCCAATGAGGAGGTGAGTCTTCAGGTAAACTCTGAAAGTGACTTTTGAAAGAGGGGAAGAAGAAACAACTTTCATAAAAGCATCCAAAACCGTGCTCCTGGGAAATATAACCTAAAAGGTAGATTAGTCTTCACAGAGAAAAGTGTATTTTTAGGCTTTCTTCCTAGGAATGTTGTGGAAACGCAATCTAAATCGAAAAGGTAGTTACTCTTTCTAGATTAAATGTCACAGTCAGAATTCACATTCGCCAGGGACGTTTCTTAGTATAGGAGGAAACTGGAGAAGGCCTGAGCTCATTTTGAACTGGGGTCTTTTTTTTTTTAAGATTTTATTTATTTATTTGACAGAGATCACAAGTAGGCAGAGAGGCAGGCAGAAAGAAAGAGGAGGAAGCAGGCTCCCCGCTGAGCAGAGAGCCCCATGCGATGCGGGGCTCAATCCCAGGACCCCGAGATCATGACGTGAGCCAAAGGCAGAGACTTTAACCCACTGAGCCACCCACGTGCCCCATGAACTGGGGTCTTTTATATTTGTGTCTTACTAGTCCCCATTATGAGTGTTATTAGTTTGCTAGAGTGGCCACAATTTTAGCTAAGACTGGCCTAGGACAATAGAAATTTATTGTGTCACATTTCGGAAGGCTACAAGTCCAAACGCAATGGGTCCGCAGGGCCATGCTGGTTCTGAAGGTGTTGGGGGAGCAGCCACTTGAGGCTGCTGTCCTAGCTTCTCTGTAGCTCCTTGCCTTACAGAAGCATATCTATATAAGGCATTCTCCCTGTGTGCTCATCAATGTCCCAATTTCTCCTTTTTATAACACCCATCACACTGTATTAGGGACCACCCTAATAACCTCAACTTAACTAGATTATTTCTGGAAAACCCTATCTTTAAATAAGGTTGGATTCCGAGATATGGGGTTAAGACTCGAACATACCTTTTTTGGAGGAACCCAGCTAACCCTTAACACTGAGATAAAGGAAATGGATCTAAAGATAAAAAGTGATTTTTGGCTAATATAGCATAAAGTGATAAGCAAAGGAGCTTCTTTGCAATTCTCACCACAGAATTATGCCGATTGAAGTAACAAGTGCAGCCAATGCCTTTGGAGTCTGAACTGCATCTAATTAACAAACAACATATAATGAAACCAGAAGGGTACTGTTGAGCCTGCAGTACGGAGACCTGAGCCGTGAACAGTTGTTGACCTTCCTTCCTAGTTCTGTATATGGCACGAGGCAGCAACAAACCACCCAATGCGGTTTAAAAAGCAAAGTTAAAAATTCTAGGAATTCTGGGGGGTTGGGGGGCTCCGTTGGCTAAGCATCTGCCTTTGGCTCAGGTCATGATCCTAGAGTCCTGGGATTGAGTCCCGCCTGGGGTTCCCTGCTCAGCAAGGAGTCTGCTTCTCCCTCTACCCCTCCCCCAATGTATGCACTCGCTCTCCCTCTCTCTCTTTCGCAAAAATAAATAAATTGTAGAAATTTAAGTGATACGGTTTAATCTGTAAGTTATACATGCACCTAATATAGATTTATTATCTAGAACTGCATTGAACAAAAAGGACTTTGTATGTGTTTAAAAAAACTGAGTAGAATAATAAAAAAAGACAGAAGTGAAAGGTAACTCTTCTCTCCACATCCCTAGTTCTCCCTAGTTCCTCCCCAAAGGCAACCACTACTTGTAATGTTTTGTGTATCATTCCAGAAATAGCCAGCAGAACAAATACATATGTGGTTATATAGAAAGTTCATAAAATAATATATTTTTTAAAGATTTATTTATTTATTTATTTATTTATTTATTTATTTATTTGACTGAGATCACAAGTAGGCAGAGAGGCAGCAGGGGCGTGGGGGGGAAGCAGGCTCCCCGCCGACCAGACAGTCTGATGTGGGGCTCCATCCCAGGACCCTGAGTCCATGACCTCAGCAGAAGGCAGAGGCTTTAACCCAGTGAGCCATCCAGGCACCCCGGAAGTTCATAAAATATATATCTTTTTTATTTTTTCATAATACTAAAATGCTATCTATGGATTCTTCACACTGCCTTTGTCTTTTTAAAGATTTCAGAGCACACACAAGCAGGGGAGAAGGAGAAGCAGGTTGCCTGTGGAGCAGGGAGCCTAATGTGGGGCATGATCCCAGGACCCTGGGATCATGACCTGAGCCAAAGGCAGACGCTTAACTTACTGAGCCACCCAGGCACCCCAAGTTTCTGTCTGTACAGATTTGCATATTCTGACATATCATATAAATGAATAAAATATAACATTTTATAACTGACTAGAATTATTTTTATATTCTCCAGGTACACTCTGAAGAACAGATAGCTGAAGTATCTTAGATTCACTTTTACCACTCCAGATATTAAATCACTCATGTAAAAATATAATCTCAATCCCCCACCCCATGGCATCATATATCTCACCCATATGCAAACATTCCACTCCAAATTCTATGACAAATTTTGTTTTGTATATAGCAAAGAATAAATACGGGGAAGTGGTTAGAAGCACTAAACCACCTGATTTGAATGTTAACACTGTCACTTAGCAGCTGTGTAACCCAGGATAAATTGTTCAACCTCTCTGGGCCTTAGTTTCCTCTCCTATAACAGGAGGAAAATAATGTTTCCTACTTCATGAGGGTGAAATGAACAAATGTATGCAAATATATTCAAAGTCTTTAAAAACTTAAAAGTTTCTGGGGCAGTTGGGTGGCTCAGGTGTTAAGCGTCTGCCTTCAGCTGAGGTCATGATCCCAGGGTCCTGGGATCGAGCCCTGCATCAGGCTTCCTGCTCAGCGGGAAGCCTGCTTCTCCCTCTCATGCTCCCCTTGTTTGTCCATCAAATAAAAGAATAAAATCTTAAAAAAAAAAACAACAGTGAAAAGTTTCTAATACATAGTTGTTCTAATACATAGTAATTACTATATATATATATTTTTTAAGATTTTATTTTTTTATTTGACAGAGTTCACAAGTAGGCAGAGAGACAGGCAGAGGAGGAAGCAGGATCCCTGCTGAGCAGAGAGCCGGATGCGGGCTCGATCCCAGGACCCTGGGATCATGACCTCAGCTGAAGGCAGAGGCTTTAATCCACTGGGCCACCCAGGTGCCCCTACTATATGTTTTTATTTATTTACTGTCACTATCAGCTGTGAAAGCCATTCAGTAGAATTAGTACCCTGGCGTGTTTACATAGTTCTCCTGACCTTCTAATCCTACATAACCAGAGACCATTTCAATTGCAAGTGTCCTTCTAAATTCCCCAGTCTATGTCTTTCATCTTTTGAAGAAGGACGTTTAGCCTAGAAAGAAACCAACAGTGTGTTCTTCTTATGCACCCATAAATGTTTATTGAGGACATATTGTATGCCATGCACAGCCTCAAGTTCTGTGAATAAGACCAAATGACCCTTTCATCAGAGTCTAGCAGTGGGTGCAGATCAACAGTCTGACAGGGACCAAAGAATGTGTTAGTATGCACAACAATTTCCCCTCAGGACCCTCCAGGGAGAATTACATAATTGCAGAAGGAGATGAGAAAAAGAAACAAGACAAGATAACATCTTCTGATTGTTTTTCGGGGAGTTTATAGAAGAACTTTTAGAGCATGGGGGAGATAATGGAAGTAGATAAAAAGAGAAAGGACTTCTAAATGTTTTCCTGAGCGTTCTCATTGTGTGCCCACTCGGGCATTTGCATTTTCAATTGCAGTATGAGGACTGCCCTAAATATCGAAATGTTTTTAGTTACTTTTGGGATACCAGACTCATGTTTCTTTAAATATAAACTGCATTTAGGATTAGACCATGAGTATCTTGGACTTTATATGGACAACAGAGAATTGCAATAAAATGCAATGCTGTGGAAAGTTAGCCCTTTGGGAAAGGAAAGGGAAGAGAATTCCAGGCGGTGGATAAGCGAAGGCAGAAAGGGGAAGAGCCCAGAACGTTCCAGGATCTGAAAGCAGGAGGGCAGGGCTGTAGCACAAGCACAGGAAGGCATAAGGCATTAAGGGCTGTCCAGGACAAATCCTGCAGGTCCTAGGGGGACGTAGTAAGGGATCTGAACTTCATCCTGTTGGACGTAAACAAGCAAGAGAGATGATTCAGATAGCACTAGTTAGTTGTTGGCCCTAGGAATACACTGACTCAGAATTGAGCTCTCTTCATGCACCCATGGACAGCCACAAACTTACAGGAAATTAGTAAGGAAAGCAAAAGACTTCCAGCTTATAAAAAGGCTTATAGCTTTCTAGCAAATAGGGGTGATTTCCACCTACTTCCTTGTTTGCTGCTAGACCTATACATCAATATTTTTTTTTTCGTTTTGCTTTAAAAGCACTAGACAAAATTAGAAAATTTAAAAAAGTGTTTTGCCTTCATTTCTAATCATTCTTTGCGATCAAAATTTAAAATTGTTGTTTCTATGTATCTTGATTGCCAGTGTTAACAGCATGGCCACTGTATGAAACAAATTGTTCTTCAGTGATGCTTCTGGAAAGCCCAAGTCGTGGTAAAATGGGGAGAAATCTAATTAAATGGATAGTATTTTCAGGCCTGATGTTTAGTTAGAGAGCAACCCGACAGCATACTTTAGTAATATTAATTCGCCCCTCCATCCTACCTGCAAAGTTTTCTGGTGTTATATCGCACCGAGGATTGTCATGGATGTGATGAGCTACCTGAATTCCTGTCAGGAGTAAGAGTCCTCATTCCAGCTCCTAGGAGTGCCACCAGGAGACAGTCCTCATCTCTCAGCCCCCTTTGGGGGTTGCCCCAGCTTAAGGGACGCAGCTCTCTCCCCCAAGCCATGCTCCCTTCAGCCATACCCATGGACTAGTGATGCAGGCTCCTAAGGCCTCAGCCCTCTCTCCCCAGCCTCCACCTGCTCCAAAGGGTACCCTGTCATGGTCATTCCCTTCAGGGTTATGGGGGGCTTCTACTGGCTCTGCATCCCATTCGACTTCTCCCTTGACCCATCCTTCTTTCCCTCCCACACGGGTTGATCCCATGAGTCCTCCTGAATAAATCCCTGAAAAGGGGATATGATCCCATTCCTCTTTGGTCCACGTGGACAAGAAACAGGAAGTTCCGTCCTTCTGAAGAACAGGGCCTGAAGGTATTTTGCAAGCGGTTCACTATCAGCAGGCATGAGACAGTAAAGGATGAGAAGTAAACCCTGCGGGCCTAGTTAGAGGTATGTGGGCGACTGAAGTTCTTGTTTGGTAACCGTGAAAACTAAAAAATACTTCATCTGCTGTTTGGTCTCTTTCCTCTCTTTCTCCTCTGTCCCTCCATCTTTCCATCTCCATTCTTTCTCCCGCCTGCTACCCCACCGGCCACCCGCGCGTGAGCCTAGTGTGATCTGAAAAGCAAGGTGTCTTACTTAGTCCACTCAGGCTGCTGTAACCAAAAACCACAGGCTGGGGAGCTTAGACAACGGAAATATTTTTCTAGCAGTTCTGGAGGCTGGAAGTCTGTGATCAGGGTGCCAGTATCATTCAGCGAGGGCTCTCTTCCCAGCTGCAGACTTCTGCTCGTATTCTCACATGGCAGAAGGGGCGAAGGAGCTCTCCTGGGGCAACTTTTCTAAGGGCACTGATCTCCCTGAGAGCCCCACCCTCATGAATTAATCACCTCCCAATGCCCCCACCTCCTGATACCACCACACTGGGCGTTAGGATTCTAATATGTGAATGGGGGGGGGCACAAAATTTCAGAAGCTCCTCCACCCCTTGGCCTCTGGTACCTATGTCTTTACTAGCTTCCTTCTGCCCCACTGTAGCTCCTTCTCAGTTTCCCACTGGTTTTTTCTCGAGACTCCATCCTGCCTTTCTTTTTCTCGTTTTACATGTTTCCTGATGAGAAGTGATGAGGTCCTGCACAGCTACAGCATTAGCGGAGATAAAGAGAAGGTACGAAGTGGAGGATACCCAAGAGAGGTTTCAACTCCATCAAGTCAAGCATGAGGGGAGGAAGGAGCCCTGGAGCTCTCCTCCTCCCCAGAGAGCCCACCCCATGGTCAGAGTGAGAAGTCCCTCAAGATCCTATAGCGCTCTAGGCATACCTCGGCCAGCCCTTACCCTTATCCCATGGTCATGTGATGGGGAATTTGTCTGTCTTTCTTCCTAAATTGTGAGGTCCCCAGCACCTCCATGGAGCTTGACACACTGCAGTCATCCTGTTACTGAGTAAATAAAAGAATAAAGTACTTAAAATGTGTGCAAATAGGGGCGCCTGGGTGGCTCAGTGGGTTAAGCCGCTGCCTTCGGCTCAGGTCATGATCTCAGGGTCCTGGGATCGAGTCCCGCATCGGGCTCTCTGCTCAGCAGGGAGCCTGCTTCCTCCTCTCTCTCTCTCTCTGCCTGCCTCTCTGCCTACTTGTGATCTCTCTCTGTCAAATAAATAAATAAAATCTTTAAAAAAAAATGTGTGCAAATAAAAATATAGTAAAAATTGCCATATATATTTCAAATGATCTTCCCTAAGATGCTCAACTGCTGGTCGTGGTATCAAAGTTCAAATGCTTCACTGACCTCAAGAGAAAGTGAAAACACCACCCTCTTCTTCAACTTATTTGTAATTCTTCTTGACTCATAGTCATCAACGCATAGTTCAGCCCATAATTGTTCTGCTTAAGTGACTTCCAACCCTTCAGCAAAGCCTGAAGGCTAATGTCATGATCTCTTACAGATTTTGATATCAATTATATCACCTAGCACGGTAGCTCTTAGTAAACAGTAAATGGGCAAATGGATTGATTACTCCTAAACTTGGACCAGCAGCTACAGCCACACCCGTAGGCTCTTTTGCATTTCCTGAACAGCCCCACCCTTTCTACTTCTGTCCATATCCCACCAGCCAGCCTGCCCACTCAAGCCTCCTCTCCCTTCCTAAAAACACCCAAACCCAGACAACCCCAAAGTCCCAAAACACATGTGTACTTATTAATACCTAACCATCTTTCATTGTCACCCAAACGATCATAAAACTGACTGGTTTAAGTTCAATTTTAAATACTCCATTAGAAAACACCTCAAATTTTCATCAACAAATCATTCTTCTTTCAGACTTAGAATAAAGGAGTCAGGGTTCTAAAACCTGAACCTAGGGCCTATAGGCTCTGAAGTAAGGAAATGTTTCTGGTTCCTTGGCCTAGAGATGGAGCTGCCTATCCTCTGGTCCCTGCAGCTTGTGTGCGTGTTTAAATTACTGTAGGTGTTTGGTCGCAATCATAACGTCATTTTTTCAGGCTTATGACATATTTTCCCCAATTATGAATGTAATTCACGCCACCAACCGATTTTTCTTGAGTGGACAATAATAGACTCTTTATCTAAATTATTTCATTTTTCTGCATAAATTCTCACACTGTAGTCTGTTTGTTGGAAATACTAGTTACATATATAATACTTAAAGCCTTTTAAGAGGAAATGCATTTAAATCCCACCTTGCTGGTAACTTCCCTCAAGAATGCAGCTAGCCAGTAAAGGAAGTCAAAATCAAAAAATGAGAGGGGAGAGAGAAACAAGAATTCATCCCGCCAAGCTCAGTATATAGCATGACAAATCTTTTCCTACAATCTGCCTTTTTCTCTCTCCAACTGTCTAAAACACAGCACTACAGAGAGCGGTCACCCCCAGGTCCAAAGTGTCAATCCTATCCCAGGGAAACAGGCTTTTCCAGGCAGGTCTGATCACAAACCCGCAAAACTGGAGGCCGACAGTCTCAGCAGATGAACATTTTCTACACAGGCCTGTTGTAGTTCACTTCCAAGTCCAAACCAGGAAGTGCTGTTTAAGATGAGTCAAAGACTAAAAACACTTTGGCCTCGGAAACAAAACCGACCAGGCTCCAGAAATGCTATAAGGGTTTAAATTGGGGACTGTTCTTCCGTTTGAGTTGGAGCCTAAGTTTTCCTACCTATAAGACGTTTTAAACTTTCAAAATCACTACCCCCTCCCAAAAAAAAAAAAAAAAAAAAAAAAAACCAAAGTGAGATGACATAAAACATACACAGGCGAGCGTACACACCTACACAAACACACACACAAACCCCATGCACAGACCAATTTGTTTCTGTGATCCTCTTCCTTATCTAGACGGTCCAGGCTTGGGCCAGATTTGGGTTGGTAAATTCTCCTCCAAACTAAACCAGGCAGACGGCAGAAAAGGTGTTTAATTCTGGAGATGTTTTAAGGAGAAGGGACGAGGCGTAGCCCGGCCACGCCCTGGTCCCACTTTCCCGTTGCACAACTGAACGTTCTGTCCTGGCAAGTGGAAGGAGGGACCCTGAGACCTCCAGCCCCTCCTCCCCGAGACCACGGGTAGCCGCGGAGACCGGGGAGGACCTCCGGGTGAAGACAACGGGGCCGAGGGTGTTAAGTTTTAGCCCCGGGAGCCCCGGACCGCTACAGCGGGGACAGCAGCCAGCAGCGGGCAGGAAGGGGAGGACCCGGCCAGGCAAGGGGGAGCCCCCGCGCGGGCTCGGGGCTGGGTCGGAAAAGCTGCCTCACGGGCGCGCCCTCCTGCCCCTCCGCTGCTTCCCTCCCTCCCAGAGCGCCCCGCCCGGGCGTCCCTTCTAGTGTCCGCAGCGCCCTCCCGGAGGCACCGTTTGCAGCGGCCTTGCGATGTCTCAGCCGGGCCAGAAGCCCGCTGCCTCCCCGCGGCCCCGGCGCGCTGCAGCGGCCCGCCATACCCAGGAGGTGAGTGTCGCTCCTCCCGGAGCCGCAGGGCGGAACGCTGGGAGGACCCCCTGCCTCGGAGCTGGGAGGACCCCCTGCCCCGGAGCCGTGAACCACCTCCTCCGGCCGTAGCCTGCCTGGCCTCCCGGCCCGTGCGTCCCCGCCCGGGCCGGAGAAGGGCGCGGGGCTCGGTGCCCGACGCAGGGCAGGTGGCTGGAGGTGGCCGGGTTTTCCCCACCGCGGCCAAGTGAGCTGGGCGTGGCCCGAGCTCCACAGGGGGTAGCCCGCGTCGGGAAAAGTTAGGTGGTGAGAGGTGGGTGAAGTAAGGACAGGGGTGCAAGGGGGGGGAAGTTCATGCGGGACCCCCCAGAGTGGGTGGGGTAGTTTAACTGGACCACGGACCCCTCTCTCGGGTGTAAAATAAAGCCCAAGCTGCAGGGCGTGGCTGCCTGGAGCAATAAAACAGCTTCCCTAACTGACCTCGAGCCAAATCGGGCGGGGGCGGGGTCAGCCGACGGGGGCGGGGCCTGCTTCAGACACCGCCCAGGTGCCCTGCCTCCGACGGCTTCAGGGCTTGCAGAGCTCAGAGCCCGCCCGCTCCAAGGCAGGCGCAGTGATAGCCCGGTGCCTGCTGCTCCGCACCCCGCGTCCTCGCCGCGCCCTCCGCCGCGCGGCTCAGAACAAACCGGTTGTCGCCATGGCATTCGCAAGCTGGTGGTACAAGACGGTAAATAGGAGCGGTCGTGCTTGGGCAGGAACGGGAAGGGAATGTGTTTGAACCCCTTGCCTTTCCGGGAGTGAGGATGAAGAAGTATTGTCCGGGTTTTGGCTGGGAAGGGGTGGGGACCAGGTGCGACCTCCTCTCTGGACTGGAGGTTAGGCTCTGGGAGAGGCCGAGACTCACCCTACTGTGGTATGCAGGCGCGCGCCCGAGCGTGCGAATCGATAGGAGCCGATGCAGGAGGCTCTCTGCTGGGCTCACCAGTTGAATGGGGCAGGAATTGTTGCTGGAGGAATTCCGCCCCTGGATGCGGATTCCTGGATGAACTCAGCTCGCAGAGAGCATAGATCTAGAGTTTTTAACTTGTAAGTAAAGCTCGAAACTTTTAGAGGAGATGTTCTCGGACGTGCGTTTTCCAACACGAAGGAGGAGAGGCAGCCCCGAGGGGTGGCAAGGAGAAAACCCAAAGTCCGAGGAGCAGAAGAAACTGAGATCAAGACCTTTGTTGAGAATGAGACAGAGAGAGCAAGATCTGTTCTGTACTTTATTCCACAAAAAATACGCAGAAGGTGTGTTGATGGGTGACATCAAAATAATTATTTCCCATTGATTGATGTGAGAATTTCAAAAACTTCGTTTAAGTACACCTCTTTCTCAGCTTGTGGTATTAGGAAAAGCAAGGTTATTGTGATCCAGACACTCTTTAGAGAGAAACCTTATATTGGAATCAGTAAACTGTGTACACAGCAGAGAATAAGACGGTAGTTCTTTTTCTCAAAGGGGAATGAGTCAACCTTTCTGAACCTGTTTTCACATCTGTAAATGGGGATGATAATAGGCACCACATAAGGGTTTGTGAGGACTGATAAGATTCATGAATCAAAGTACCATACCCATATAGCTTCTAATGATTGGAAATTTCGGCTTCCCTATAGATATTTCATTGTAATTGTTTCTCATTACATTTCCTGGACTTTTAAAATGTGGTGTCTTATTTATGCACTGAAAGCAAAAGTTTGCTTTGAGTCATTATTGTCCTAAGGTTCTTATCAAAAGCACCATATGAATTATCTGCAGAGATGGATGGCAGTATTTCATAGTTAACATCAGACTTTTCAAATTTATGATTCTCTAAAGGAAATTATGTTGGAATGTTTGAAGTAGTTTAAATCACTGCCTTTAAGCCTGTTTTTTTTTTTTTTTTTTAATTTTTTAAAAGATTTTGGGCGCCTGGGTAACTCAGTGGGTTAAGCTGCTGCCTTCGGCTCAGGTCATGATCTCAGGGTCCTGGGATCGAGTCCCACATCGGGCTCTCTGCTTAGCGGGGAGCCTGCTTCCTCCTCTCTCTCTCTGCTTGTCTCTCTGCCTACTTGTGATCTCTCTCTGTCAAATAAATAAATAAATAAATAAATAGATTTTATTTATGTGAGAGAGAGCATGTGAGTGGTGGGGGAGGGGTAGAGGAAGAGGGAGAAGCAGACACCCTGCTGAGAAGGGAGCCCTGTGCAGGCTCAGTCCCAGCACCCTGAAATCATAACCTGACCCAAAGGCAGGTTATGCCTGACCGAGCCACCCAGGCACCCCTAACCCTGTTACGTTTAGGTGTAGTCTCTCATTTTGCTAAAATCTCTCATAATTCAATTTGGGAACTACTATAAAATTTTTTGCCTCTTAGAATCAGCAAACTGTCTGTGATGAGCTTTGATTCTTCCCAAACCAGTGCCATCTGGAAGAAATGTTGTGAGAGTCACATACATACTTTAAAATTTCCTAGTAGCCACATTAACAAAAGCAAATACAGGTGAAATTAGTGCTAATAATACACATTATTTAACCTGCTATATTCCAAACATTATTTCAGCATATAATCAAAGTACAGACCATTGATATATTTTAGATCTTCTTTTTATATTAATTTTTCAAAATCCAGTGTTTATTTTATACTTATAGTAATTCATACTTGCTACATTTCAAGTACTCAAAAGGCATGAAAGGCTAAGGGCTATAGTATTGGACAGTATAGCTCTAGACATGGCTTCCTAATCATTTTTGTTTGATAGTTATGAGGGGGTGATCAAAGACCATTTTGAGAATTAAATGAAAACTACTGACCATTTTCCCTTAGCAAAATACACACACAAATGCACAAAAGCTCACCCATAAATCCTCTAAAGGTCCACGGAGCCAATTTACAACACCGTATTTCACATATATATAATATAAATTATAATATGCAATAATATGATATTATTAATATATGATATTAATATGATATATAGCATTATATACTCTATAATATAATTACATAGTGCTATTTATATATATTATATACTATTATATAATAATTATATACTATATAAGTATATGATTTATATATGTATTTTAATCATGTTTGTCATATATCATATGTGTATGTATATATATTCTATATAGGTAAATATTAATATATACATTAATATATTAATATATATTAATTATTGGTATATCCTTCTGGTATATCCTATAATTAAAGTATCTGGTAAATCCTATAATTAAAATATCTTTGTTAAGATTCTTTAAATACTGAAAAAGATTGTGAATGACCTAACTTTAAAAATCTAGGCAGAATAAGATAAAATAATTAAAAGATGTATTTATGATGTTTGTTTAAGGAAGTGCTGCCTATAAAGCCAGTCAGTGAAACACATTTCAGTGTGTATTTTCACACTGAATACCGTCAATATCATTTATCTCATCTTCCAAAGAATTATGTGGCTGTAGAAAAAGAAACCAACAGAATAACTTAAAAAAGCTAGATCTGAAAAAATTCCGATGAGCACTGTAATAATGATGAAGTGTGAAGGAGAGTCAGTGGTTGACATCAGGAATCACATTCCTGAGTCATAAGTAGACTTGATTAGGCCATGTTAATTAAAGATGTTTCTTAGTCTAATTAGAGCCATGAGCCCAGGGTTGGCATGATCAAGGAGCACAGTCATTTGGGAGGCCCCATCGTCGTGGCCAGTCTGGGAAGAATGTCAGAAGCCTTCCATGGCAGGACAAACCACTTGGTTGCAGTGACTTTTAGGAGTAAGAAATGCAAATAACAGACTCTGAACAAAGTGCACAGGCTTGAGAGAGTCTGGCAGAATAGAGGTCAGACACAACTTTGCCCTTTTGGTTGCTGTTTCGAAACTGGTTTGCTTCCCATTGCAGATAAGACTTTTAAATTGAGAGTATCGGGACGCCTGGGTGGCTCAGTTGGTTGGACGACTGCCTTCGGCTCAGGTCATGATCCTGGAGTCCCGGGATCGAGTCCCGCATCGGGCTCCCAGCTCCATGGGGAGTCTGCTTCTCTCTCTGACCTTCTCCTCGTTCATGCTCTCTCTCACTGTCTCTCTCTCAAGTAAATAAATAAAATCTTTAAAAAAAAAAATAAATAAATTGAGAGTATCATCTGAGGATGTTATCTTATCAGTTTTGGCACTTCCCAGAAAGTAAATTATATTCTACAAGCACTTTTTATAACAGTGATGTAGCTTGCTGGGGTGGAAACATGGGTGGCCTCTTGAGATTCTAAGGTGGGTGGGTAGGCGTTTAGTTCTGAGCAGGTTGTTGGGTATAATACAAGCCTTCTCTCAGCAGCCCTTCTTTTTTTTTTTTTTTAAAGATTTTATTTATTTTATTTGACAGACAGAGATCACAAGTAGGCAGAGAGGCAGGCAGAGAGAGAGGGGAGGAAACAGGCTCCCTGCTGAGCAAAGAGCTCGATGTGGGGCTCGATCCCAGGACCCTGGGATCATGACCTGAGCCGAAGGCAGAGGCTTAACCCACTGAGCCACCCAGGCGCCCCTGAGCAGCCCTTCTTTATTCTATTCTTTTTCTTGAGATTTTTTTGTTTTATTCGTTTGTTTAAATTTCATGGTGGTAAAATATACACAGCATAAATTTTTCCACCTTAACTGTTTGTAAGTGTTAAGTGGAATTAAGTACATTCACATTTTTTTAAGTGTCATTTGTTCAAATAATCTTAAATACACGCAATGTGGCATTTGAACCCAGAGCCCCGAGATGGAGAGTAGCATGCTCCTCCAGCTGAACTGCAACCATCACCACCATCTATCTCCAGAACTCCACGTATCTTGCAAAACGAAAACTCTTAGGCCATTAAAAATAAATCTCCATTTGGCTTACATATATCTGCTTCAATAAATAGCACTGTGTTCAAGTATCTGTGTTGCTTTTTTTCTCATAGTCTTTTTTTTTTTTAAGATTTTATTTATTTGTCAGAGAGAGAGAGAGAAAGCAGCAGGCAGAGGGAGAAGCAGGCTCCCCGCTGAGTAGGGAACCCCATGTGGGGCTTGATCCCAGGAACCTGGGACCATGACCTGAGGCGAAGGCAGAGGCCTTATTGCTAGAGCCACCCAAGCGCCCTGCTTTTTATTTTTATTTTTTTTATATTCTATTGTAAAAATAAAAGTGTATCAGGTGTCTTTCAGTTAAGAAAAATGTGAAATAACTCCACCCAATTAACACTATTTATGTAAGTTGCCTTCTCATTTGGAGGCGGCATTTATCCCAGGGAGAAAGGGATCTATGGTTAGAGTCTCCTTAAAAAAGCATGGAATTCATTTTGACTGCTGAGAACTTACAGAACACAAAAATGGTTTGATAAAGGCCAAGTATGGTCACAGGTAATTATTGTTCACCTGCTATGTGTCAGGTTCTGGAAAGAGTTCCATGGAGGGGCGCCTGGGTGGCTCTGTGGGTTGGGCCTCTGCCTTCGAGGGGTCGTGATTTCAGGGTCCTGGGATCGAGCCCCGCATCGGGCTCTCTGCTCGGCAGTGAGCCTGCTTCCTCCTCTCTATGCCTGCCTCTCTGCCTGCTTGTGATCTCTCTCTCTCTTTCAAATAAATAAATAAAATCTTAAAAAAAAAAAAAAAAGTTCCATGGGCATAGCAACTGTGCATTTCTCATAAATAAAAATCACAAGGGCATCCTAATGATTACTCCAAAAGCAACAAAGTAACTGTTGAAATTCTCATGGCATCTCTTACTTAGAGAAAATTCAGGAAGTCTTAATCCAGGTAAATCCCAGAAGCTGAACTTGGAAAAGAAGCAATCGATGCTACCTCTGAAAACTGGACAAAAGGAGCATGCCCTTAACAGTGTCATCTTGACTTATCCATGAGAATGTTCAAGTGGTAGGAAAAAGCATACATAGGGTTTAGGAGAAACATTGGGATTTCAGAATTATGGCCATGCAGTTAATCCTTAAAATGTGTTGTTTATATGAGAATCCCAGAAAATTATCCTATAATTTTAGAATTTGATAACAAATGTTTTTAGAGGAGCAGAAAGATACCATGTATTAACAGGCCAGACCTTTTACTTATTTCTTATATTCTTATATATTCTTATATTTACCTATTACTTATATTCTTGAGTAATTATTCTCCATACATTTCTTAGCACATGGTAGCTACTCACCCACTTTTTAAAAATAAATCAGTTCTATTCTTCTCTATGAGTTAAGAGTTTTTAGTGTGAAAGCCAAGAGAAATGGCTAAGATACTGCCTTTAGGTGACTCAAGGGAGATACATATGCTTGAGATAAGAGGCTTCTAACTTTTTCAAAACTTTTTGTTTATCACAGAAGAGAGGTTAATATAATGAACTCTTCATATACCCATCATCTTTAATAATTATCCGCGTGGTAGTATTGTGCCACACAATATTACTTCTTCTTCTTCTTATTTAACTCCCAGCCCCACCAACATACCAGCACGCGCGCGCGCACACACACACACATGCACGTGCGCACGGGCGTGCACACGCATATACACACACACCTCTGTGTTCCAAAGTATTTAATTTTGTGTTATGTTATTTTCTAAATTTTTTTTTACAAAGAGCGTGCACAAGAGCTAGCCTGAGTGCAGAAGGAGGTTGGGCGATGGGGGCAGAAGGGCAGAGGGAGAGGGAGAGAGAGAATCTTAAGCACGGTCCACATCCTTCCTGGAGCCCCACGCAGGGCTGGCTCTCAAGACCCTGATATCATGAGATACAACCTGAGTTCAAATCAACAATTGGAGACTTAATCTACTGAACCCCCCAGGCGTGTCCCTGAAGTATTTTAAAAATGGGGAATTGCACATTTAAGGGTCATGCCTGTGACCAGTTTGGATGGGTTGTTTGGAAAAGGAATTCTTTATTCGCTGTGCACTTTGTTTCCTTAGATGTAATACGGAAATGGGAGACAATATAATACACAACCGTAAGAGACAAAGTACTAAACTCAAATTTATCAGATGAACCTGGTTGCTTTGTACCTAGAAAAAATAAGAAACTAAATTCTCTGCTCTAACATTTATAGTCTTAGAAAATGAAACCTTTAAACCTTTGCTTACATTTCTTATTCATTTTACTGTTTCATAATTCAGCACAATCTTGTTGATGCCAGAGAAAAACAAGGGAGTGGAATAACTTTTATTGTATTCTTAAAACGAACTAGGCAATGGGCCAGGCTCCTCATTAACATCAGCTCCTTTCAGAAATATGTCAGCCCCTGGGCTATGTACTATTAGCTTCATTTTACAAGTAGAAAACAGAAAGGTTAAATTATTTGCCCAAGGTCACATAGCCTTTCACAGCCAAGCTTTTTCTGTCCCATCTGAGTTTGTCAGAGAATGGAATGCAGGGAATCGGTTACCCAGGTAACAAGAGGATGGGAAGCCAACTGGGGAGGGTGAGGCAACCCAGAGATTAGAAATTTCAGGAAGCGGCTATCATTTCTGTGCCGAAAGGACTAGCAGAGAGCTGGATCTCCCTGTGGAAACTCCCAACTGCAGCTAGCCCTTCCTGCAGAAGACATTTCTACAGAGCCTTCCAGAGGCAAAAAGGAAGGGGAAAGGCTACCCTCTCACCACCTCCAGTCTCCTGTCTCTGTCTCCCAAGCCCGAGACCATCCATCCCAAATATCCCTGGTCCAGGGAGCACGGGGAGCAGGGCCCCAGGGCAAGGAATATACCTGAGGGTAGAAAGGCCCAGAGCCGCTCCAGGGAGATGGTTTTAAAGCAAAACCAACTTTACGTCTTGGTCCTTCTATTTGTTTGCTTGAACATTACTGTTTTAGCAAGCAGAATACACACAAGAATAAATATTAAGGAATTTTGCTGGATATATCAATGTATACGTTATCTTTTAATTTTTCAAGCTGGTTTTTTTTTGGGTGGGGGATGAGGGGGAGGGACCTCTTTCTTTTTTATCTAGTTTACTGACCTGAACGGAGTAAAAGTACTTCTCAGGCAGTGTTTAGAGGTTTATAGAAATAACAGTCATTCAGTCAAGAAGTATTTGTCACTCCCCTACCACAGGGCCAGAAAAATAATAGCTTGCCCTCTGGTTGGGAAGACAAAATATACATTTATGAAGGAATCAGTAAGCAAGAGAGTATAAAATAAAGTTTTCATTTGTTTGCTTAAGAAACTAAGAAAATCGAGACTAATGAGCAGATAGGAAGATACAATGTGCCATAAACAGAGCAAGGCTCAGAATTAGTCAGGAAATGCTGGTGTGAACACAGGGCACCTTTCTTGAGCAATCAAGAGTTTACCTAGGAGCCCCAGAGCTGCCCTAGCCTGCCTGACCAGGGGAATCTCCCTGTGGATGCCAACTCAGTGGGGTGGTTTGAAGAGCAGAGCCTCTGCTTCCTGTCACCAAGCCCACAGATCTCTGCAAACCAGTCGTCTCCGGTCCTGGCTGCATATTAGGATCAGCTGGGAAATCTTAGGAAAATACATCTATGCTCACCCAACTCTAGACAAACTGATTTCCTACACTCTGGAATGAGTGTTTCCAAGGGTCCCGGCTGCTTGTGATCTACACTGAAGAATGAGACCTACTGCTAAGTGAGGGCTTTCTGACCTTAAGGACCTCCAAACGAGCTTTTCTTACCATATGCAATGGTGTGCAGCTGAGCTCTGTGTATGAGGAAAGTCCAGAGGGCACCAAGATAACCTTTTATTGCTTCACGATTTTGCCACAGCTCTCACTGGACATGCAAATATTGATCTCTGTGGCCTTGCCTGCAAGTTGAAGAAGAAAAAAATTTTGAGTTGTTTTCAAATAACAGTTTTTATTGTTTTTTCAAACAATTTTATTAAAATATAATTCACGAACTGTGAATTCACCCCCCAAAACATGCAGTATAATTCAATGTTTTTTAGTGTATTCACAGAGTGGTGCAAGCATCACTTTTATTTAATTTTAGAATGTTTTTGTCATCCCCTAAAAGAGAACTCTGACTTTTTTTTTTTTTAAGAAGCAAAGGTATTTCAGAAGCACACAGCATTTGCACTCTCTAAGTTGGGCTTCCACTTGTTGAAACTGGTTTTTTTTTTTCTGTCTTCCATCTTTTATATATGTGTAGAAGTTTGCTTTTATTTTCTTCTGTGTTACCTATGCCCTTGTGCATGTGGGTAGTGGTGGGGAGGGTGCCCAGATGGCTCACTAGCACAAGTCTTCCGCTGGGGGGCGCTCACAGGCTGCCGGTCCTATTGCTCTTGGCTCTTGATCGCCACCACCACCACCACCCCCAGCCCCCAGCCCCCACAGGTTTGCTGTGGCAGAAGATTTTAAGCATATAAAAATCTTTCTCCTCCAATGAGGACAGAGGGCAGTTCTGCTTGCCAAACACACAGTGATCCACAGGGCTGAAAACAGTTTGGAATATTATTATTTTTTGAGGGAAGACGGTGGAATCCCTTGCCTGCTTTTTCCCTGCTTCTGAACTCCTGCCTCTTTGATCTTAACTGCACGCGTTGGCTGTCTTCTGTAGCCTTATTCTCCACATGCAGTTGCTACTGCATTAGGGTTGGCATCCTGTGCTTCCAGTCTTTTCATCTCCAGCTAATTAATACAGGGCTGAATTTACAACCAGGGCTGGTTTTGTTTGTTTGTTTTAAGATTTTATTTATTTATTTGAGAGAGAGAGACAAGTGAGAGAAGGAACACAAGCAGGGGGAGTGGGAGAAGGAGAAGCAGGCTTTTGGCTGAGCAGGGAGCCCAGTGGAGGGCTGGATCCCACATGACCTGAGCCAAAGACAGATGCTTAAGGACTGAGCCACCCTGGCATCCCCAAACAGGGCTGTTCAATTCATTTTGTAAAGCAAACCAGTTTCAGAATCCATAGGTTCTATTTTGGTTTGTAGTTTTCATTTTAGAGTACTGGATTGAGGCTTTCTTGATCTGAATCCCAAGATCTCTGCTAGCTTTTCACTAGGTCCAGAGTAGCCCAGTTTCTGGCCCATAGAATATAATCCGGATATGTGGTGTGATGGAGGAGTACCTCACTTTCAGATCCTCGATTTCTTTATCTGTAAACGAGGCGTCAGTATGTACCTCTGGAGCTGCTGTGGGGGGTGAAGGGGATCTCTTACGGGAAGTGGTTAGCACGAGGCTAGCACAGAGTAAGTAGAAGCTTGGGACATACTGGTTTCCTTTCCCTCATCGGAAAAGTCCTCTGTGGGACATGGGGAGTTAGAGAGGAGAAGGGAGTTGGGGGAAATTGGAAGGGGAGGTGAACCATGAGAGACTATGGACTCTGATAAATGATCTGAGGGGTTTGAAGGGGCGGGGGGTGGGGGTGGGAGGTTGGGGTACCAGGTGGTGGGTATTATAGAGGGCATGGATTGCGTGGAGCACTGGGTGTGGTGCAAAAATAATGAATACTGTTATGCTGAAAATAAATAAAAATAAATAAATTAATTTAAAAAAAAAAGAAAAGAAAAAAGAAAAGCCCTCTCTGGGCTTCCCAGTTTTGTGGTTCTCTTTCTGGACCTAGCAGTGCTTTCCTTCTCCATGCTTCTCTCACCTCTCCCCACCCCACCCACTGAGCGTGGTAGTGGACACAGTTTTCTCTCTTGCCTCTTGCAGCATGTTTCCTAAACTGGATGGAATCTGACAGTAATCATTCCCAAATATTTCATTGCATCAGCTCAGTCATGTAGAAAGTGTGTAATTATGCCACGAGTTCAATAATGAGGCATTTGGTATTAACTATACTCAAATTTTAAAAAGATGATAATAATAAATTTTTAAAAATAAATAAAAAATCAGATACTTTGACTCTCTGTCAGGGAAAAGATAAAACTGATTTTACATTGCTAATAGATTGCTGACTATTGAATAAGCCCTGAAAAATGGTCCGGGCAGTGGTTCATTCATCAAGTTGCTATTTACTAGAAATTAAGTAGTGTTAGGTAATTCTTGTTAATTCTCTTAAGTGATGATGATATTGGAGTTACTTGGAGAAAATTCTTCAATTTAAGGAGATGTTTAGTGAAATGGTCAGGGGGTAAAGTTTTAGGATACCTTCAGTTTACTTTCAAATGCAGGTCCATATCCACATACAGATAGAGAGATAGATCCATCTATAATATATGCAAATATGGCAAATGTAGCAACAATCTTAGTAGTTACTGGGTCTAAGTGGTAAGAATATCAGTGCTCATTGGATTATTCTTTTAATTTTTCTGTGTGTTAGAAAAACTTTATAATAAAAGGGTGGGTTGGGGCCCCTGTGTGTCTTAGTTGGCTAGACATCTGACTTGAGATCTTAGCTCAGGTCTTGATCTCAAAGTCATGTGTTCAAGCCCCTTGTTGGGTGTGGAGCCTACTTTAAAAAAAAAAAAAAAAAAAACTAGGTTAAAAATAAAACTGGGAAGAGGGGCACCTGTCAAATAAATAAATAAAATCATAAAAAAAAAAACCTGGGAAGATAAAATCCATAAGTTTCCTAAAAAATGTTCTCATTTGATTGTATTTTTTATGTCATTATACCTCTTTATGTTGTAAAAAATGCTTTATACTGAGCTTTATATTTTTTATATTTTGAGCATTTAAACGAAAACAAGTAACTGATAGTGTTGGTTAATCTGTGGGACTGAAATTTTCGAACATCCTGAGGAAATGACTTTCCAAAAACTTTTATATTTATTTATTTATTTTCATTTTTAAAAGTAAGCTGTATGCCCAGTGTGGGACTTTAACTCATGATCATGAGATCAAGAGTACATGCTCTAAGGACTGAGCCAGACAGGGGCCTCTTTTAAAAATTTTTAAAGGGGGCACCTGGGTGGCTCAGTGGGTGGCTCAGTGGGTTAAGCCTCTGCCTTCAGCTCAGGTCATGATCTCAGGGTCCTGGGATGGAGCCCCACATCGGGCTCTCTGCTCAGCAGGAAGCCTGCTTCCTCCCCCTTCTCTCCCTCTGCCTGCTTCTCTGCCTAGTTGTGATCTGTGTGTGTCAAATAAATAAGTAAAATTAAAAAAAAAAAGTATAAGAATTTTTAAAGAAAAACATCTGTATACCTAAATTTTAGGGAGAAAGGGCTGTCTGCATATTTACTATATGGCCGTGGGACATAATATATATTAGCCATGGAACAGGAAGCAGAGGGAGACTTTGTGGAGTGCAGGGAACTTTCTAGCAGACAAGAGCAACTGCCTCTTGAAGCTTTTTCCTTTCTAAAGTGGACCACTAATAACTCCCAAGGAGTGAAGGAGGCACTCAGTACATTCAGTAAAACAGTGCGTGTTTTTGTTGCTACTGTCTGCCTCTAATCTGAGAAAGATAGGGATCTGAAGATATTAATAATGAGTGTGATAGTGTTCTAAATTTGCCACTTCTGGAAGAGACAGATCAGGTAAATCTCTCACTGTAGATCCATTCCTCTTAAATTTTATCTGCATATGGTGAGTGATTCTGCCCCCTAGTCTGGCCTTCAGGAAACTTCGAAAACTTAGCTCTCACCATCTAGCACTGATACATGTGTGGGTTTTTAGATTTTTTTTTTTTTCCCAGATTCATTAACTACTCAATACTGATTGCCCTCCACTATGGCCTGGGACAAGGTGAAACGGGCCCTGTACTGGGATTCATTCACCAAGCTCTTGAAGCCTGGGGGTTTTTCAGTGAGTAGATTCCATTCACTGATCAGTGTTACTTTTTGGGAAGAATTTTCCATATATGAAAGTGATTTCCTCCTAGTTTATCACACAGAGAGCTCTTAATGCAGGGTTTCATCCATGTGTCTGATATTTCTTGGATTCATGTTTTAATTAAAATACATGTTGATATGACTAATGAAAATATTACCTTATTCTGTTTAGCATGGAATAGTGACAGTCGGAAAACCTGAAATGCAAAGTGTCCCATTCACTAAGTCTGTGTCCTTATGAAAGATCAGTAAGTTCTTATTCTTAGTGTTTTCATCCCTAAAAATCTCATGAGCCTCTTTTTTTGTATCAAATAAGAATCTGTATTGTAGTAAATAATAAAGAATGATATAAATTATTATTAGTAGTATTACTGTTACTACCACTCTTCTTAATTCAAATAATTCCATTGACTTACATCCCCAGGTTATGACTTGCTTTGGGAAATGTTGTATAATTTTGTATTTTGGCTTTACTGAAGATGGTTGGGATTGAACCCAACTTTGGTGAACTTTTATTTCCTTATAGTTAGGTTATTTTTTCCCACTTTCTTGCATATCCCACAATGTGCAAGAAATGAAACAATTCTTTGTAACCCTTTTCAGGAACATATATATATTTTTTAATTTCTCAACAAAAGTCAATAAACTTTATGGCTTATTTTATCTTATCATCAAGACAAATGACTGTATTAGCTACTTGAAGATTTTATGTGCCACATAAAAATACTTGCTTTCATTCTCACTGTGCTGGTGAGAAAAATAATTCTGTTTCTGGGCATAACGAAATCAAAAAGCCATAATAAATAGAAGTTGTTGCGGGTATGGTCGTCCCCCTGCAGGGTTTGTCTTCCTGGGAGATAAGCAAGGAAGAACTCCGAGGAATTCCCAAAAATCACCAGAAGTGATGGCAGTTTTGGAAGCTGTGGTTCTCCCTTGAGTCCTTGCTGAACTGGGGCTTAAGTATGGCTTTAGGCTCCACATGGTCCGTAGACACCACAACTCCACGAGGAGCCACATGTCTCCCACACTGACAATTTGGGCTTTAAAATTGCATGAGGCATTTTGTAGGAGACGAGATGCCATCTTGGAAGCACCATCAGATCTGTGTCTGGTTAATTACAGACTGACTCTCTACACTCCAAATGAATGTCTGTAGCTCCTCTTGATTTTTGAAAGCCACCCATGTCACTCTAGACTTATCACCATTTTCAGAAGGAAGATTAAAGGGGTCCTTGTTTTTACAGGCTATGTATTTAGCCCTTCAGGATTAAAGTCACTATTATATTACCTTGTAGTACCTCCTTCTTTTAAACATTATCTTTCTTTCTTTTCTTTTTATATTCCTATAGCATGTCAGTGAAAAAACCAGTGGCTCGCCTTCCAAGTCAGGAGAAAAGAAAGGACCAGATGAGGTAATTCCCGCAATACCGGGTTTTCCTTTTCTCTTGCTTTTAATTGTGAATTCTATCTTGAAATAGATAATGAGGTTGCAAAGAGCTCCTACTAGAATATTGGCAAATTAGTCTTAACTAAGATTTGATTCAAGAATATAAGTATAACTCATTAAAAATAAAAATAAAGTGTTCCTGGGGAAAGAACCTTTAGAAATGCTTTCTTTTTTCTTTTCTTTTTTTTTTTTTTTAAGATTTTATTCATTTATTTGACAGAGAGGGAGAAAGAAAGCGAGAGAGGGGACACAAGCAGGGGGGTGGGAGAGGGAGAAGCAGGCCTCCCGCTGAGCAGGGAGCCTGATGAGGGGGCTCGATCCCAGGACCCTAAGATCATGACCTGGGCTGAAGGTTGATCCTTAATGACTGAGCCACCCAGGTGCCCTTAGAAATAGTTTCTATTTAGGAATAGAAGCCAGTTATTCAAGGTGGCTTCCCTATAGGAATTGCTGAACCTTAAATATTTTGTTGGTGACATGACAGATTTACAGGGAGGAACCAAATGCTGTAATGGAAAAGGACATCTTTCTTCCCGGGGGTATAGTAGAAGAAGGACAGTGATTGCTTGTCCTTATTCAGGTTCATAAACAAATGGGAGAGAGAAAGACTGTTTATATTTGGATCAATTCTGTGGAAACAAGAGTAAAATGGAGCCTTTCCACTTGGGGGTGAGTTTTTGTTGACACTGAATTTCTTCCTCCTGATGATGCTCCTTTATGTGCCCTGTCAACACTGGCCGACATCTCCATGGACAGGTCCTGTGAATGTGCTGTCCTTCCAAAGGGTACTGGAAAGCATACATTGACCATTATGTTTTTCTCTACATTATCAAAATGTTTTTAGAAATTTTGATCCTTGAGGTACCTGTGTGTGTGGTTCAATCAGTTAAGTTTCTGCCTTCGGCTTAGGTCATGATCCCAGGGTTCTGGAATGGAGCCCCACATCCGGCTTCCTGCTCAGTAGGAAGCCTGCTTCTCCCTCTGCCAGCCACTCCCCTTGCTTGTGCTCTGTCTCTGTCTCTCACTCTCTCTCTCTCTGACAAATACATGAACAAAATCTCTAAAAGAAAAGAAAAAAAAAGAAATTTTGCTCTTCTTTTCTGCAATTTTGTAATATTTAATATATTTTGATATATTCAATATATAAGGAGGCTGTTATAGCTAGAAGCTTCTATGGATCCTGCACTATGGTTCGCTGAACTTTCTACTGTCATTTTCATGACCAGGACCCATGAAAATATAATTTAGAGTCTTTCCTTTTTAGTTATCAACTTCTATTTTTTTTAATTTTTAATTTTTTAAATTTCTTTTCAGTGTACCAAAATTCATTGTTTATGCACCACACCTAGTGCTCCATGCAATATGTACCCTCCATAATAACTTCTATTTTATTTATTTATTTATTTTACACTGTTTAAGTCTGTGTAACAGTTGGTCTCATGGAGAGAGCACTGGAATAGGTAAGACTTTTTTGCCTAGAGGGCTTAGATTGCATGAGACAGCTTCGATCATCTGCCACCAAGTTTTGCTTGAAATAGATTATTTCTTCACAAGCACATTGGTAATGAATTTTTTGTACCCATGGAAGGCAGATGTTTCTTTAAAATTAGAAAATAAGAGTAAACATTTATTAAGATTTTATCCTGTTTCTTGGTTAAATTATTAAAAAATATACTCCCATATGAAAAAACACATTTTCCCCTTTATACTGGCATGAAAATCTGTTGAGTGTCATTCAGCTCCTTATCTACCCCACTTTTTTTTTTTTAAGATTATTTATTTATTGACTTGACAGACTGAGATCACAAGTAGGCAGAGAGGCAGACAGAGAGATGGGGGGAAGCAGGCTCTTTGCTGAGCAGAGAGCCCTATGCAGGGGGCTCGATCCCAGGACCCCGGGATCATGTCCGGAGCTGAAGGCAGAGGCTTTAACCCACTGAGCCACCCAGGTGCCCTCTACCCCACCTTTTAAATATATCCCCAGATAAGTTATCTATCAAATAATTTATGATTTCAAAACTCTAATATTTCTTTATTCTCCAGATCTCTAAATAATAATTTTGGATGTTATTCTCTATTAATATTAGTTGAGATTAAATTATTCACACAAAAAAAGGAAATCTCTATTGTGGTCAAATAAATAGTCAGCTAGTTCATATATCACCAAGTATGTTATTATGCGAAAGCTTAAATATTATATCTTGAATGTACAGGCATTGTTGGTTTAGGCAACAACTGCTAGCCCAGTGTTAGGTTGTTTTTGCTTTTTTTTTTCCTAACGAGGCTAAAAAGTACCTTATTTCCATATTTATAAGGGGCTTGAGGAAACTAATAAGGACCTCTGTTATAAATGCAGCCAAGAGGCAGCCTGCACTTTAAGTTTGAAACCAAAGGCTGAACTTTCACCTCAAAGAAAGGAAGAAGGAATTTTTCTTTTCTTTATCAGCCATTCAAGGAATTCTGGTATTGTTTCACAATGCTTCTGAGAAACTCAGATTTATAACTCTTGTACTTGGTGCCAAGCCAGGACAGATTGGTCTGTTTTCCTCTGTCCCAGCCAGCAGAAGTGAAGAGGGGACAGAGGATTTTCCCCACTCCTGCGGCATAAATCACTGCAGAGATTCAATACAGTTTGAGACTGAAGATTGTTCGTCCTCTCCCCAGATTCTGTCCGTGTTCATCGGATAGGGTAGACAGACCTGCAGGTGGGATGACTTGGTAGTCAAGGCATATTTCTAGTTCAGTCTGTCTCCAGGGAATCTCTTATTCTTTTTTTTTTTTTTAAGATTTTATTTATTTATTTGACAGACAGAGATCACAAGTAGGCAGAGAGGCAGGCAGAGAGGGAGGGGGAAGCAGGTTCCCCGCTGAGCAGAGCCCCATGCAGGGCTCTATCCAGGACCCTGAGATCATGACCTGAGCCCAAGGCAGAGGCTTTAATCCACTGAGCCACCCAGGTGCCCCGGAATCTCTCATTCTTTATGTCACATACAAATTAGTCCTTGGTGAGATACTGTGGCCCTGCAGAGAATTGGAGGAAACCATCTTGCCTCAGACGTTATAACTGTGCACAGTTATAAAATCATGTGTAATTTGGGTTTGTTATCTGCCCCACCTATCAGCCACAATTGGTTACCATCCTCTTTCCTTCTCAAAATTACCGAGAGATTTCCTGAAACTAACCCCTTCTCCCAAATATTTCATTACCTACTGCTCTCTTGAACAAGAAATGAGATCCAGAAGCTTCATTTGGGTTTTGGCAATCCATTTGCAGACTAATATATACTTCCAAAGTTTAACTAGCATTTAAATAGCATAGTATGCAAACATGTGGGTTCTGCTTCCACAAACAAACCCAGGCCCTTGAAGCAAAGTCAGTTTGAAAATAGGCTTTCTAGGGTGCTCAGCATCGGGCATCGGGCTCTCTGCTCAGCAGGGAGCCTGCTTCCTCCTCTCCTCTCTCTGCCTGCCTCTCTGCCTAATTGTGATCTCTCTCTGTCAAATAAAAAAAAAAAAAAAAAATTAAAAAAAAAAAGAAAATGGGCTTTCTAGGCTCTGGGCTACTTCTTGGTATTTTTTTCCTTTCTCTCTTTATTATTCTGCTGCATTTTATTTGGAAGCTCAAGAGAAAAGATACATAGGAGGACTTCAGGAAGATGTAATCCGGAGAAAAAATGATTAGGGTAAGGTAAGAACCACTATTATATTGTAATATGTAAACACACTTGGGTGAAGATGAGAGCTTTCTCTCCAGAAATTATAAATAGTTCTTACTTGTTTGGTGTTTGACTTCTATGCACTAATGATCCTAAGATGATCCTAAGAAGTTGGCAGCAACTTTAACGGAATCTTACAACCAAAGTAACCATTTGTCATACAAATGCTTGAGGAATGACTAGAGTTAAGTGTCTAGGGGAATGAATTCACTTATTTGTTTGTACCAATCATTGTGAATTGGCTTTGTCCTCCGATGTACAGGAATTATAAAATGAAAAGTTGCATTGACTAACAAGCCAAAGATACAATGACTAGAGCAAGAAAAAGAAAAATGGAAACATTTAACACCAGCTCCTTTAAAGACACCCGAGCAGAGAAGCCTTTCCAAACCTGCAGTCATATCTACTTAAAGTATTTGACTAACACATCTGGCCTCGCTGGGGGACTGTGAGCATTTTAGAAACATATTTCAGTGAAAGCCTGAGGAATGGAATTTAAAGTGTAAAATGGGCACAATCTTACAGAGCCAATTATAAGAACTCAAACTGAATAACATATGATTTTAGGGGCACAGAAAAGGAGCTATAAATACAAGACAATAGAAATTGCACCTTAGAGGAAAAGATAAGGGGCAGATTTTCTTCACCATCAATAACAGCATTGGTGGCATTCTTTTCTTCAGTATTTACCTTTCCTTCTTCTAAAATGCATGAAGTATTGAATGACTCCAACATTTTTTATACCTTTTCTCTTTATAGATTTTGTCTTTTTTATTGTTTTTTTTTTTTTAGATTTATTTATTTATTTGAGAGAGGGAGAGAGAGAACATGAGCAGGGTGGGAAGGGCAGAGGGAAGGAATCTCCAAGCAGAATCCCCTCTGAGTGCAGAGCCCAACTCAGAGCTTGATCCCAGGACCCATGAATCATGACCTGAGCAGAGAGCAAGAGTCAGAGGCTTAACAGACTGAGCTATGCAGCTGCTCCCCAATCAGTCTTTTTTTTTTTTAATCACCAAAGCAATATGTACTTATGAAAAACAGTATTACCTGTTTTTCTGCCACTTAGTTGTAACTATTGCTATGAAATTTTTTGTGTATTCTTAAATTAATATGATAATATCATATGTTCATAATATATATACTGATTTTCTCAACTTTTTTTTTTTTTTTTTTTTTGAGAGAGAGAGAGAGAGAATGAGCAATGGACAGAGGGATAGGGAGAGAGAGAATCTTAAGCAGGCTCCATGCCCGGAGTGGAGCCCAACGTGGGACTCCATCTCATGACCCTGAGATCATGACCTGAGCCAAAATCAAGTGTCTGCTGCTTAACTGACTGAGCCACCCAGGAGCCCCTGATTTTAGCAACTCTTTATACAGCTAAAACACAATCACTGAAGAAAATTGAGAAAATACTGAAGACTTAAAAAATACCATCATCTGGAATTCTAGCATTTATAGAGATGGCCGCTACTTCTGTCTGGGTGTATTTCCCTACATTTTTTTTCTGTGTATATATTATCTTAAAGCTGAGATAACAAAGAATTGTCATTAGGAGGGTCTAGAAAAAAATAATGTGCTTTTTGAAAGATCAGTCTTTCCAGTTAAAAAAAGTTATCGTTGTGGGTGGCTTAAGAAAATCTTTATTCAGGCATCTTGGCATTTAGTGTGGCATTTAATCTGGTTTTTATTTTGTTGCCGTGTATTTGAGGGAGAAACACATACTTCAAAAAGTCTTCTGGGACAGTGTTCCCACAAGCAAGTGGTGTAGCTGTTTGTAGAAAATTCTGGAAGAGTAGTACAGCATACATCTTTTAAGGGATTATGGGTCAGGACAACAGAGGCCATAGTAGTTGTGGGTAGTTGACTGTGGCTGTGTAAGCTCATGTCCCAGTGCCCAGGGAGAGACAAAGCCAGAGATATGCCCCAAAGGCAGTCCCTCTGGGCTCTCCTGGACACCCATACCAGGAGCCAGCCCAGAATCCAACCGCCTACCTGATGTGGCAGGTCAAACTAAGGGAGGCACCGGAGATTCTTTTGGACTGCAGTTTCCTCATTTTCTACCCCCTCCCTTTTTTTTTTAGTTCTAAATTTTGATTTATTTCTTCATTGACTAGAATATTTTTTTTTAAGATTTTATTTATTTATTTGACAGAGAGAGATCACAAGTAGGCAGAGAGGCAGGCAGAGAGAAAGGAGGAAGCAGGCTCCCTGCTGAGCAGAGAGCCGGATGTGGGGCTTGATCCCAGGACTCTGAGATCACGACCTGAGCTGAAGGCAGAGGCTTAACCCACTGAGCCACCCAGGCACCCCTAGAATATTTTTTAACAGAATTTTTTCAGGGAGGGAGCATGAATGGTGTTTTCTGAGTCTGTGTGGATCTAAGCATGCTTTGGTGCTGACCTCACACATGAAATAAATACAAAATTGCACAACATCCTTGACTAGCAGTTCTGGTCCCTCAAAATTCTCTATCTGTTGCTTTCTGATTTTTCTGGCTTTAGAGTTGTAAATAAAATGTCTAGGGCAGCCTAGTTTTATTTTTATAAACCCTGTTTTTCTGGTCTTGGCGCATATGCAATTTTGTTGCTGTTCTTACAATTTAAAAAATTGGCAGGATGTGCCTATGTATCTGTTTCTCTCTATTAATTTCTTCCTGAAATGTTTTATTTAATTATTGTTCCTATTTTGGTTTAGCTTGCATGGCCATAAAAGTCCACCCTTTATTGATTTCTAGCCATGGGATGGGACAGAATTCAAATTCTTTTGTTGATTATATATTGCAGAGTCTCTCCCATTTAAAAAAGGAAGTTTGGTAGTTCACTAAGCTCAGTAGCTGTTCTGTTTAAAAAAAAAAAAAGGCACAAAACTGCATGTAAAACTCAGAAACATATGTCAAAAGCTAGAAAGCAGAGACCTTACACATCATCATTCAATGAATTGTTTCATCAGAAGTGAAAGCTAGAGCTTTAGTAAAGATGATGAAAATAGTGTGCTTTTAAATTAAACGTCTGTGATATAAAAATTGTTATATCATTGGATAGGAAATGGCTAATAAAAACAATAAGTACTTTGCCTTTATCAGTGAGCATATAAATATATCAACATTATATCATATAGTCATAATTTCCCCTTCATTATTGTACTTTGAATTTATGAGCCTAATTAACTAAAACCTTAGATCCCACCAGAACTGTCTCTGAAAAGCTGTCCATGGAATTGGGATCAAATGTTAACAAATTAGCAAAGGAACTGAATGGAAGTTAAATTTACTGGCCTCAGAGTAAATCATAAGTCCTGGAAACCTGATGGACAGATTATTTAATATTATTCCTGAAATATACTATGTTTTAAAATATGGATTTGTTTTCATTCCTCTCTTTAGATTTTATTAGCTTCTCAAAGATAATGGCATGACTGGTTAAAAAGGGACAATAACCTGAAATCATACTCATAGCAAAATAGCTGTTTCATCTGAGGACTGATAAATGTGTGATTCTTATCATAAAGTCAACAACATTTTATCATACAGCAGTGGGCATAATAGCTCATTATAGTCTTTTAAAAATGGTTCCTTGGGGCACCTAGGTGGCTCAGTTGCTGAGCGTTTGCCTTCGGCTTGGGTCATGATTCTGGAGTCCTGGGATTGAGCCCCACATCGGGCTCCCTGCTCTGCGGGAGGCCTGCTTCTCCCTCTCCCACTCCCTCTGCTTGTGTTCCCTCTCTTGCTGTGTCTCTCTGTCAAATAAATAAATAAAATCTTTAAAAAAATAAAATAAAATAAAAGCAGTTCCTTAGTGAAAGCAAAACTTAATGGAAAGGTGACATCACCAAGTCTTGTATGTTTCAATCGACATTATTACAGAATGCCTAGCAAATGCATAGAGCACTGTGTTAGTAGAGAAAATTATTAAAAACTCCCTATTCCTAATTTCCCAGGATGCTACATGAAATAACACAGTGGTTCTCAGGTATTAACGTACCTAACAATCGCTTAGAGACAGTATGAAAAATTTGGACACCTGGGCCCCATCCTCAGAGATGTTGATTTAACAGGTTTAAGGTAGGGTCAATGAATCAGGGTTTTTGTTGTCTTTTTTTGCTTCTTGTTTTGTTTTGTTTTTACCAGTTACCCCAGATGGCTCTTATGTCAATGGTCTTCTGAGCACATTTTTAGTAATTCTGAGATAATTCTTATGGAGTGCTTAACACCGTGCCCAGTACATATGAGCATTTCTTTCCTGGTTTTTGTTCTCTTTTTCTTTGCTTTCTTTTTAAGAGGATCTCCCCACCCTGCCCCTTGGCCCAAGTCTGCTCTGCCATGTTCTGGGGATGGCGTGACTCCGAAGCACGTTAAGAGTGCTGTAGTTTCAAAGAGTCATTGATCCTGTGGGCGCATCTGGTTGGAGAGGCAGGTACTAACCCTTTTTTTTCTTCTTTTCCTAGGACCTTGTCCCTACAGCTCTTCCTTCTTTCACTCTTTGCTTAATAACTCCTCTTCAGACTACATATTAGTTCAGTCTTCCTCATTATAAATGGTTTTAAAATATGTCCTTTAAAATTGCTCAAGCTCCCATTCTATCTACCTATCTTACCCTCACTGCCAACATTCTTGGTTGAAATTACTGAAGAAAAGAGCATAGAGAGAGCAAAGAGAGAAAGCAAAAGCAAATGTTGATAAATCCCTATATGGGGGAGGTGGGAAGGAGAAATCAGTGAACAAGTCAAAGGAGAGGCCGCTGAAAGGTAGACCTGTATGTTTCAGTGTTGTCAATGGGAAGACTGGAAGAAAGGTCCAGGCTGATAATTGCCAAGTTATGGGACGGGCTCTTGATTGTGGATTGGGATTTCTTTTGTCCCCTTTGGAGCTGTTACTGTTAGGATTATGAGGGTGCTGAGCAAGTGGCGATTCTGCACTGATGACTTTTGAATGTACATCATTTTATGTAATGAACATCTGATAAGGGGGGTGGGGAGGGAGTTGGACTGAGTGTTTATTTATACAAAAAGAGTTAAGTGTGGCAAAGATGCATCCTATGGTACAGATTTCTTGGATTGTTTGTCAATTGTATGGATAAACGGATTCATTTGTTAGTGGAATAATAACAGATATGAAAGACATTATTTGGAAGGAACTCAGGAGTGAATTCTAAAGATATGTTTATCTTAATCATTAGGACTGCAGTCTTCTGCTTGGTTATTCCCATCAGGGTTCCCATCCCGTTGCTCGCTCTTTTGTGAATCAAGCCTCTGATTCCTGAGTGGTCTAACTGGAGCTAAAGGAGCAGAATTTTTTGGACTTCAGTACGTTCCAGAAGTATATCACTCTGGAATCTGAAATCTGCAAATATGGTTTTGAAGAAACACATTTATCTTACAGGAAACTGAAGGCTAAAATGCTTTCATATTCACCTTCCAATTTTGGTTTCACTCAGTACTTGGGATAAAAATTGCTTCACTGAATATAATTTTGTTACTTACTTTTTTGTGCGCTTTCTTAAAACACTGAATAGACTCGGTAAAATCTGAAACCAGACATCTAGTTCATTGAATAATGAAAGCTGAATAGGAAGCTGAATGACTAATAAATGTTAAAATGATTCATTTAAAAGATAATGAAGGTTCCTACTACCAGCCATAAGGACAGGAGCTTGCTGGGATACTTCTTAGGTGTGATTACTGCCCAAATGCTATAGACATAAAGTTCAGGGGACACCCAGTGGTTAAGAAGAGGAACTTCTCATTATGGTACATTGTTGACTTTGACTTTGTAAATTAGTATATATTAGGGGTGTGTGTGTGTGTGTGTGTTTTAAGAGGTTGATTTTGGGGCCGCCTGGGTGCCTCAGGGGGTTAAGCCTCTGCCTTCTGCTCAGGTCATGGTCTCAGAATCCTGGGATAAAGCCCTGCATCAGGCTCTCTGCTCAGTGGGGAGCCTGCCCCCCCTCCCACCTGCCTGCCTCTCTGACTACTTGTGATTTCTGTCTGTCAAATAAATAAATAACACCTTTAAAAAAAAAAGAGGTTGATTTTGACTTTTATACATTTTCTTTAAATGTTTGAAAACTTCTACATTGTAAGATTGGAAATACATAACTAAGCTTTTTCCTTTAATAAAAACATAAATGGTATTTTAAAATGTAAAATAACCGAGAGACTTAAATAAGAAAAACAAACCTTTTTGACACTGAAATTCCAAGTCCAGAATTTGTTTCAAGTACATAATTGGAGGTGTGCTTGGTGGCACAAGGATCTTTATCACTGTGTTTGTAATAATCACAAGCTAGGAGAGAAACACATGTAGAGCAGTAATAAATTGAAGTTATGATGCAGATAGAGTAACCAAGGCATCTTTAACACCATGCTTCAAAGAACTTTTGATGCCCGAGAAAAGTGTTTATGTTAGGTTTAATGTCTTTTTTTCATCAGAAGGAAAAGAATAGAAAACAGCCTTAGGTAATAGAAGAATAATGGAAGAGGCCTTAGACCTTAAAGAGAGGAGTATTTTACATGTGAGCCTTTTTTCTTTGGACCCTCTCAGAGATACTTCCAGAACAAGGCTGCTGCTGTGTGTGTACGTGTGTGTGTGTGTGTGTGTTAAATAGAAGTGAATCTCTTAGATATGAACAGAGTAAGGATTTAAGTAAGACTGCTTAGAGGGCAAGGATTCTTTTTTTTTTTTTAAGATTTTATTTATTTATTAGAGAGAGAGAGAGCATGAGAGGGGAGATGGTAAGAGGGAAAAACAGACTCCCCATGGAGCTGGGAGCCTGGTGCGGGACTTGATCCGACGACTCCAGGATCATGACCTGAGCCAAAGGTGGTCACTTAACCAACTGAGCCATCCATGGACCCAGAGGGCAAGGATTCTTAACTACTTTTAGTTCATAGTCCCTTGGGAATCTGATGAAAACTGATCTTTTTCCTTTGAGAAGTACACACATGTGTGTATATGAAAAAACACCCTTAATATGTGGCATACAGTTTAAAGACATTTAGATATACACGCTATCGTCACCCCTGCAGGGGCAATCTTCATGAGCAGGTATTTTTAGGAGGTACCATCTGATAATAATTTCCCATTTGGCTTGTTATTGATGCCTGTAATTCCCTTGTTAGCAGCTTACATAACTTTGAGTTAAACGTTGCCTTTCCCTGGCTTTGCTTTTAAATTATGGGTATTCCTAGGAGAGAGAAAGTATTAATTATTAACATCTTAGTGAGAAGTAGTTTGACAAAAGAAGAGAATTATGTAGCACAATTTTTCTGTTGATTGGTTATGGTAGTTGAGAACTAGAGAGCGTTTGATAATAATAGCTAACACAAATATAGCCATTACACACACACACACACACACACACACACACACACACACACCCCTCTTACAATAATCCCATTCTCCTGATGAGGAAGTTGAGGCAAAACTTGATTAAATAAATTATTTAATACCAAGGTCGCACAGGTATTTGGTAGTGAAGTTCAGAATTGATTCAGTTTAAAGAGTCTGTGCTTTTAACTAGTATCTGATAGTATTCATAAAATTACTCATTTTAAGAATTCGATGTAAGACCAACACCAAAAAACTTTCTTACTACTGTTGTCAATTTTTGTAACTCTTCTTTCCATCTCTCTCCTTGGATTGTGCCTTCTTTCCACTCAAGAAGTTCGTAAAGTAGGGGCGCCTGGGTGGCTCAGTGGGTTAAGCCGCTGCCTTCGGCTCAGGTCATGATCTCAGGGTCCTGGGATCGAGCCCCATATCGGGCTCTCTGCTCAGCAGGGAGCCTGCTTCTCTCTCTCTCTGCCTGCCTCTCTGTCTACTTGTGATCTCTCTGTAAAATAAAAAAAAAAATCTTTAAAAAAAAAAAAAAAAAAAAAAAAAAGAAGTTCGTAAAGTATTATTAAGTCATTCCACAGGAATAAAAGGCACAGCATAGGGAATAGAGTCCATGACACTGCAATGGCATTATGTGGTGACAGTTGGGATCTGCACTCGTGGTGAACCTAACATAAGGAACAGAGAAGTGGAATCACTATGTTGTACACCTGAAACAAATGTAACAGTGTGTGTCAGGGGCACCTGGGTGGCTCAATGGGTTAAAGCCTCTGCCTTCAGCTTAGGTCATGATTCCAGGGTCCTGGGATCGAGTCCCGCATCGGGCTCTCTGCTCAGCAGGGAGCCTGCTTCCCCCTCTTTCTCTGCCTGCCTCTCTGCCTACTTGTGATCTCTGTCTGTCAAATAAATAATAAATAAAATCTTTAAAAAAGAAAAGAGTAAATTATTCCAGTTCCCAGGAATCTGAAATGTAAGAAAGGATAGGGACAGCCATTCCCTCTCTGGGGGGGTTATGAAGTGCAACAGGGAGGGAAACTGAGTCACAGCAGACTCAGAGTCAGAAGGATAGCATTTGGCTGCTTGTCAGGGCAGCCCCCTCGGGACTAGAAAGACTTGAGTTGACTGGGAGATGATGAATGGGTATTGACTCATGAGAATATAGCCAAACACAGTGAGTGCAACTACTATAGTGAGTGTTATTAAGACCGCTGTGCACAGGCATTTCATTCAGTCAGTGAAATTCTATGCAAGGAGTTAATGCCAAGATTTATTCTTTAAGACTTTTTTATCAGTGTTTCCCAGGGGCTAACATATCCTGTTTATCGCATTGCATTTGTGGTAGCATACATTTACATTTCTTTTGTTAATAAAGGCAACCTGTTCTTATTTGTACACTATTTACAACCATGGTATAAAGGAACATTTGTAGATAAAAGTCAAGCTTTATAATTGCTAGTGTTGGGGAATCTGCCTACCCTTTTGAAAGGCAGTCATTTCCCAGATACTGTTTTCCAATTTAGCATGTGTTTTCATGTGGAAACACAATATTTCTTGTCATTTTATAGGGTAACTATTAAGTAATAGAACTGATTTGTTAGCAAATATGAAAACAGATATTTTAATGAGAGTTTTTATCCAGAGAACTAGTACATTTCATCAAGTCTGAGAAACCACTGATCTAAAAATGCCCTAATTAGAAAATGCTAAAAAAAGGAAATAAAACCATCACTTAACCTCTGACCCCATCTTTCTTATACTGATATTTTTATTGAAGTGTAATTGGAATACAGTGTTTTACTAGTTTCAGGTGACAGACAATGATTCAACAATTCTGTGTATTATTCAGTTCTCATCATGATAAGTGTACCCTTCATTTCCTGTCCCCTCACCCCCTCTCCAGTGATTTTAAGAAGTATCCATTTGCAAGAGGTATGAAAAAGGAAAGAAATTGGTGGCCTCATTCAATAAGATGAAATCCAATGATAACCTGAAAATTTATATAGTTAAGATGTTTTCCATTGTCCAAACAGTGCTGAAACTAATTCCACTTTTATATTCAGGGCACAGAAGAATTTCATCTCTTCCTCAGTGCTTCCCCCCCCCCCCACTAAAATCAATCAGTATCATCCAGTTCAATAGCCTTCTCATAATTACCACATGTGAATCTGATGAACTTTTGGGAGTTTCAGAAACTGAAGTCTCCATTTAGAGGATAAATGTTTGTTTTGCATCTAAGGATAATCAGATAATGTGTTGCAGTTTCTGAAAACAGTTCAATGAACAGATATTCAAAAATATCTTGAGAAATGATTTGAGTATGTCAGCAGCCACATTGAACCTTTGAGGGTTTCATATTCTTTTAATGCAAAAGTTCTTGTGTATCTGTGGGCTCAAAAATTTGTCACATAAAATATTTGATCTGTTACTTATAGACCATTGTAAGCTAGAGAATCCCCTAATCTGCTAATTAGGGGCTCCTCAGGGGATATTCGCTACCACTTTTTTTTTTTTTAAGATTTTATTTATTTATTTGACAGAGAGCACAAGTAAGCAGAGAGGTGGGGCAGGAAAGGGTGGGAGGCAGGCTCCCTGCTGAAGCATAGAGCCCGATGTGGGACTCGATCCCAGGACCCTGGGATCATGGCCTAAGCCAAAGGCAGAGGCTTTAACCCACTGAACCACCCAGGTGCCCTTTGCTACCATTTTGATAGAAAAGTAGACCAGCTCCATTTTCCTGCATTTTTAAAAAGATTTTATTTATTTATTTATTTATTAGAGAGTGAGCGAGCATGAGTTGAGGGCAGAGGTCAAGGGAGAGGGAGAAGCAGACTCCCCACTGTGCAGGGAGCCCCATGTGGAGCTCCATCCCAGGACCTTTAGACCATGACCTGAGCCGAGGGCAGGTGCTTAACCAGCTGAGCCACGCAGATGCCCCATTTTCCTGCATTGTGGGTGGAGAAGAGAATCACTGAATTTGTGGCTACAGAAACTCTGACCAACTCTCAGGCAAGGAAGGCGTTGTGTCAGCTGGGGCAGGACACAGAGGTCTTGCAACACAGGTAGCTTTTATCATCACTGGAAATCTCTGAGGAATGAGTCTTTAAAAACCAACTTGTGCCTTTATTCATACCCAACCCCTCACTCTTACTTGGAATTTGTCAAGCTTCTTGGATTGGTGGGTTCATCAAATGTGGAAATGTATTGGCCATTATTTCTTCATATATTTTGGGTTGTCTCTGTGCCTTTCCTGGTCTTTGGAGGCTGCAGTTATACCAATATTAGCTGCTTCAAGTTGTCCCACAGCTCACTGACCCTCTGTTCCCTATCCCCTGGTCTTTACTTGCTGTTGCATTTTGGGTAGTTTCAGTTGCTGTGCATCGACATTCTCTAACCTTTTCTTTTGCAATAGTCCATCAGTTCTTCATCCTAGTGTATTTTTCATCTCAGATATTGCATTTTTTTTATCTTTACAAGTTTGATTTGAGTGGTTTTTAAGAAAATATCTTTTATGTCTCTCCTTAACTTACTTTTGAAAAAACTTCCAATCTTGAAATAATTAGATTCCCAGGAAGTTGCAAAGATAGTTATGGAAAGGTTCGCCTGGACCCTTCATATAGTTTTCCCATTGGTTACATGTTATGTAATCATAGTACCTTGTCAAAACTAGGAAACTGACACTGGAACAACATATGTATGTAAGTTCTGTGCCATTTTGTTACATGTATGGATTTGTGTAGCCAGCACTTCAATCAAGATACTATGCTTTTTTGAACATTATATTTTCCTACCTATGAAAAATAAAGTTGTATGTTTCTGCTTCTATGCATGCCTTATAATTTTTTATTAGAGGTCAGACAGATGTGAATTTCATCTTGTTGATGCTTGTTAGTTGCCCTGTTGCCTTAAGTTTGCTTGAGTTATGTTCTGGGACACAGTTAAGTTACCTGGAAATAGTTGAATCCTTTGAGGTTTGCTTTTAAGCTTTGTGTGGCTGGACCCAAGCGGCCTTTAGAGCAGGACTAACTTGTCCTTCTGCGGACTCTACTGATGATTCTGACTGCTGCAAACACACTCTTTTCCTGGTCTCTAGGTTATACCTCTGCTCCTTCTGGTGTTCTTGACCCAGGCTTGGGGTTCCTTCCCAGACACACACATGCAGACCCCTGCGGCTCTCTCTTGCTGCTCTCTTCTTTCTAGTACTTTTTTTGTGAACCCCATAAGGTCCCTTGGTCTTTGGAACTACAGGCTCTACCTCCTCAACCCATAGAGATGGATGGCATCTTCCTGGGTTCCTCCTCCACGTTCCATGTTTTCCATGTTCAGGCAGCCTGGAAACTTCTCCAGGCAGGAAGCTGGGGCCGTCCTAGGGTTGCCTTCACTCGTTTCCTGGTCAGGGAACATCCAGTGCTGCCTGGTGTCCCATGTCTGAAGCCACTGTTTCGTATTATTCTCTGGGAGTTCTTTAGTTGTTCAGGGTAGGAACAAAAAAGGATCCTCCTTTTGGGATCTGGATTTCCTTATATTTTTAAGTCCCCATTTCCTTATGTACAGACTTCATAAGTATAACTTGGACTTGAAAGGAGCATGTGGCCCAGCTTACAAACTTAAGTTCCTTCCTTTACTCTGAAGGTGTTTGAGCACAGTTTTGAAGGTGGGCGGTGAGGTGTTTCTCATTCTTAAGCCTGGTCACTGACTTACTCATTTGTTGAGGTACTAATGAGTTGTACTGCTTTCCAGGTAGTCTGCCACTATTTCAATGTGCAACAAAACTATTGAAATCATCTCTGCAGTATCTTAACATCTGACACCTTCAGGTGCCTCAAAAGGGTCCTTGCAGCTCTCAGGAAACACACTGAGGTCATGTCTGTTCCTGCCTATTTTTTGACCTTGCATCACTCCTCCTGCATACATACACACACACGGGACCTGTGTGACAATGCCAGCAGCTGTCCACTTCATCTTTGGTGTCTGATGCCAGGCCCACAGCACCTGTTGCTGGGACTCTAACAGGCCTCACTCAAGAGAGAGGGTTTCCAGCATTCATCCTGTAAGTAGCCCCGAGGCCCCCCTTTAGCCGGCATTTAGTGAGTAATCATGCTACATCTGGCTGTGGGCTTTGTGCCTCACATTTATACTTCATGTAATCCCCAGAGCACACACAGGCCTAGGAGTATGACATGCTCCCCCCAGTCAGTGTCACTGGGTAGGGTACTCAGAAGGGGGTATCATTTCTGTATTGAAAAAAGAAAAACTAGTCCTATTTTGAAGGCTGCTTTCGTGCAAACTAACAATGCTTGAAAGCGAACTTCAAGAGGATCAAACTGTTCTCAAATAACTCACTGGTGTCCATTATTAGAATCGTGGCCAGTCCTAAGAAAAAAACTACCTTTTTCTAACGAAAGAAAATATTTTTTTTCCTGATTATATAATTAAAAGCTCATGGAAAATTCTCAGCAGGCACTAAGATTTCTCATGAGGTAAAACTAGGCCATTGGGAGGCACCTGGGTGGCTCAGTGGGTTAAAGCCTCTGTCATAGTCTCAGGGTCCTGGGATCAAGCCCTGCATCAGGCTCTCTGCTCAGCGGGGAGCCTGCTTCCTCCTGTCTCTCTTCTTGCCTCTCTGCCTACTTGTGCACGCTCTCTCTCTCTCTCTGTCAAATAAATAAATAGATGTCTTTAAAATAAAACAAACAAACAAACAAACAAACAAAAACTAGGCCTATTGAGATTCCTGTTGGAGAGACCAGCCTCTTCCATTCCTACTTGATCAAGAATTTGGGGTCTCTCTAGTGCAGGGAATTGCAACCTGTGGGCCATTCCTCATCTCCTTTGATCCTCACAGTCTTCTGTCTTAGGTGTGGGTACAGTTATTTCTTTTTTCAGATGAGAAAAATAGTGCTTACAAATGTGCATACACTATGGTGAGTGCTGTGAAGTGTGTAAACCTGGCGATTCACAGACCTGTACCCCTGGGGCTAATAATACATTATATGTTAATAAAAAGAAAGAAAGAAATAAGGAAATGTGCCTACACAGGCCCATGGTCTCAGTGGGCATTTGGTGGAGCCAGGATTCTGGTCATGCAAATCAAAAGATAGAGCCTTTACTCTAGGGAAGCTGACACCTTTCTTTGTGGTCATTAAGTCTCAGGACAACATGAGGCTTCCCTCGGGGCCTTTCTTGAGATTCTGGGAGATGGTGACACGGCCGCTTTTTGCCTGGCTCTTGGAACATTGTGAATGCTTTGGAAACAGTTTTTGAGACTTGAGTTCTGACTCATTTAATAAAAAATCTATACCATGAACTATGGCAGACATAGAAAAACAGTATATAATTCATCCTTTTCATACCTTTCTACCCCTGCAGTTAGAAGTGATCTAATCTGTGTATTCACTGAACTCAAGCATGGCATGCCTCTTTGGCGGGTCTCTTGACTGACAGATTCTGAACCACTTTCAGAGGTAGGAGAGGCTGCTTAAAGGACATGTGGATTCCTAGTCCATGGAAATGGCCTAGGGACACTCACCATTGCCAGGAGATCACACATGCTCTGTCAGTCATTACGACTGAGGCCTGTAGCCTGCTCCATCAACTACAAGGAGGGAATGACTCAGCCAGGCCTGTGACCTGATGGTAGGGATAAGGGGCGGTCACTTCTTGATCACTTCATTTCTATAAAACTTCAGTTAAACGAAGAAGTGCTCATAAACATCACAAGGGCTGGGGTTGGTTGGCAAGGAGAAAATCTTCCTGATGGCCCTTTAGTCTATCGATTTATGAACATGAAAAAAAATAATGTGACTCAAAATTTGGGTCATTATAGTCTTGGCATCCTCATTTAATGTCTTAATCTTTCAGAGACTGGAGTAATTCTGTGTGTTGGGAAATGCAGAGTCATAGCCAGATGAGCTTGTGGTGAGAGTTTCTTTTTCTTTTTCTTTTTTTTTTTTTCTTAAGATTTTATTTATTTATTTGGCAGACAGAGATCACAAGTAGGCAGGCAGGCAGAGAGAGAGGAGGAAGCAGGCTCCCCACTGAGCAGAGAACCCCATGCAGGGCTCCATCCCAGGACCCTGAGATCATGACCTGAGCCGAAGGCAGAGGCTTTAACCCACTGTGCCACCCAGGCACCCCGTGGTGAGAGTTTCTTACTGTGAGTGGGTGAATTCTCTTCTTTCTGAGGGTGGATCCAGCCTTATCACTATTAGTGGATATGCAGACCTAACCAGTTAGGACTGGTGCCCAGGCCAGAGTAGGAGGATTTCCAGGGGCCACGGCTGATGGTAAGGGGCTGGGGGCATGAGGGTAAAAAAGATGCCTGCATGACTAACACAAGATGACATGAAGCAGGGGACTTTGAGAATTTTCAGCTGGAGATCAGGGAGGACTCACGAGGGCTAGATGGTCCCCAGAGAAGATCAGGAAGCAAGCTCAATCTAGAGGAAACCGATAATCTCAAACATACCCGACTCTAGGGCCTTCCTAACCTTGCATTCCTTTAGCTTAAATATCTTCACCCAGCATCTTGTTTCATCTCTTATCATACATGCCCAGACCCACCCTGCTTCACCTGCACTAACTTTTTTTTCTGTTTTCCTTAGGGCCTTTGTGCATGTGAGTCTGTCCATCTAGAATGCCTCCCCTCCTCCGTCCCATAGTTTCACGATTAGGTTATGTGTAGTCGGGCGGGTCTCCATCAAATGGCGTTTCTTTTTGTACCCGGTCTGGAGCTAGCCTCCGCCCGCCACTCTCTGTTCCATGACCCTGTTTCATTGCCTTGACAGCACGCATCACTCTCGGAAATCATCTTGTTTTTGTGAAGTGCACAGTGAGGTTGAAATCAATGACCCCCACTGCGGTATTCTTGTCTTTATTTCTTAGGTCCACCCCCTTACACCAAATCCATGCATACACTATGGCCGTCAGAAGCTATTTGTTCGTATACTTTATATTTTGAAAGAGACTCATGATTTGGATTCGGTTTAGGCCATCCTCTCCTTTCACCAACTCCCGTACCACAGTCGCGATTCTAGCTTTTTCACAGCCTCTTTTATTTCTATCCCATTTATCCAAGACTTTTTCTTCCCTTGGCCAAGGGCGCTGCATGTATGTTTGGGAAAGACTTTAGTCAGCAAGCCATGCCTGGGAGCCTGGGACTCCTGCAGATGCCGGTGAGGCCTCTTGGGATACCCAGTTCATGAGCATGTGTCCCTCCTGTCACTACAGTGACCTTCCGGAAGTGCTCTGGGTGCGGTCAGCCATGGATATAGAAGGCTGAAACTTGGAGGACAGCAAGCTAAGTTTTGACTTTTCTGCTTCCTGAGGCAATATTTAACCTGAAGGAAAAGAAGGCTTCAGCCCAAGATTCCATGGAGGGAATTTTCAAAAAAATACAAATCTTGCTAAATGTAAAAGAATTAAGCCAGATTACTCTCAATTATGTATTTAAAAAAAAAAAAACACAGTACTATAGTGACAGACAACTTTTTTTTTTTTTTAAGATTTTTTACTTATTTATTTGACAGACAGAGATCACAAGTAGGCAGAGAGGCAGGCAGAGAGAGAGGAGGAAGCAGGCTCCCTGCTGAGCAGAGAGCCCGATGCGGGGCTCCATCCCAGGACCCTGAGATCATGACCTGAGCCGAAGGCAGAGGCTTAATCCACTGAGCCACCAGGTGCCCTGACAGACAACATTTTAATATCTATGTAATAGCAGTACTGTCCCTCCTATATTTAGTGCCTATAGTACATCTTACACACATTTTAGCTTTTGGAGCATAATCTTGCCACTTGGCATTATAAAACTTTCTAGTTTGTAAGCTTGCCTCTCTGAAGTACAAATCTTCTTAAGAGATAGGCCTTGTTGAGAAAGAAGCTTTGTATTTTACCTTTCCTTTTCTCTGCCCTCCATTTATTATTTTTTTATCAGTTGAAACAGTGTACTTGTATAAGAAAATGCAAAAAAGCACAAAGAAGGATTTTTTTAATTTTTATTTTTTTAAGATTTTATTTATTCATTTGACAGAGAGAGACACAGTGAGAGAGGGAACACAAGCATGGGAAGTGGGAGAGGGAGAAGCAGACACCTTGCTGAGCAGGGAGCCCAATGTGGGGCTCGATCCCAGGACCCTGGGATAATGACCTGGGCTGAAGGCAGAACTTAACCACTGAGCCACCCAGGCACCCCAAGAAGAATATTTTTATTAAAATCGCTGCACCATCAGAAGATAACCTCATTTGAACTTCAGTGATCATACTGTCCATACTATTTTATAAGCTGATTTTTCTTTATGTAAAATATGCATAATATGTTTTCATTTAATGAAATGTTCTTCTAAGCATGATTTTTAGTGACCACATGGTACTTCATCCCGTAGATGTCCATAGCACAACCCGCTATCATGGGAGGCAGTCCAGACAGGGAAGAGAATAGGGTCTGAAGCAGACATACTATTTTTTTTTTTTTAATCAGATGTGGCAATGGCCGCATTATGTACTCATCCCATTCCTCAGTCTCTTCACCCGTAAAATGAGGATAACAATAGTACCAGCAATGTATCGATTCCTGTAATGATTAAGTTATGACACATGGTATACATCGTACTTAAAACACTTAGAGTGCTTACATTAATGCTCTAAATAGATACTCTTACTAAAGCATTGTTACTGTTATTGTAGCATCGTAATATTCTGATAGAATCATTGTCTGGCACATGGTAAATGGTCAGTAAACATTCATTATTATTACCTATATTGTGTTCGGTTTTTTTGACGTGATCATACTGCGATGAATATCTTTGAAGAAAAAAGGCTTTTGCTCTCTCTCTTCTTATTTCCTTGAGATCAATTTTTAGAAATAGAATTACATCTTTGATGCTTACTGCTAAATCACCCACCTGGAGATTGTACTAAACGCAGCTCTCTCCAGCACTGTAAGAGGAATGTTGTTTCCAGTCGTGCTCCATGGAGGAAATGGCAACTGCCCATGTGAGGAGTTTTGCAGTTCTCCAGAAGCACTGATTATTGAGCAAGGGATTTGGTCAACTTCCTCTTCCTTTTCAATGTTTATATGGCCTTCAGGCAAAGATATGAAAAAATCTTAAAACATATTTATTTTTGTGTGTGCTTATTGGCATATTAGTCTGAAGGTTGCTTGAGAAGATATTTGTATTGATATGAAAATTTGCCTTGTCTACATTGGTAAGACAGTTCTCCCATTGAAACTAATACTTTTTTATTTTTAAGAAAAAAACAACAAGCCTTGACAGCAGTCAGCCTTCCAGAACCCATGCTGGCGGAACAGCCCCGGCCACCAAGGTCAGTCATTTCCTTTTTTTTTTTTAAGATTTTATTTATTTATTTGAGAGAGAGAGAGAGAGAGCACAAGTAGGGGGAGAGGTAGAGGGAGAGGGAGAAAACGGCTTCCCTGCAGAGCAGGGTAAGCCTGATATGGGACTCGATCCCAGAACTCCACATAACCTGAGCCAAAAGCAGGAGCCTAACCAACTGAGCCACCCAGGCGCCCAACGTCAGTCATTTCTTGAAGGTGAAAAGACTCCTAGTCTTCAGGTCAATAAGTTGTGAACAAAATATCATTTCTATGCTGGGGGAGAGGGGAGGAATGTAATTTCTTAATAATGATTTGAGTGATTTAAAACCTTGTTTTAAATCTTGTTATACTGTAAGTGTCCAATCAGTATTATTATCATAATACCTATAAATAATATTGGACTTTGGCATATACTGGGAGTAGAAATATAGTGCTTTCACCTCTTCAGAAAATAATTCAGATTCTCTTTGTGCATATTAGCCACACCAGGCTCTCTGCTAAATGCTCTATATAATTATCTTATGTAATCTCCTCACAGTGTTGTAGTTGTTATTCCTTTTTACCTGAGGAAACCAGGGCTGTGGGAGGTTAAGCATCCTTGACAAGATTGCAAAGCTGGAGGTAGGGTTCAAACCCAGGCTTCCTGTTCATACAGGGTCCTCGACACTGCTGGACTTGAGATGCCCTAACCAAGCATCTGTTAGTGTAATACAGCACTTGGGAGCTTTGCAACTTATAAAAATCACTGAAACAACATATTTCAAAGTTAAAAAAAAATTTACAATTTTAGCTAGTAGTTTTCAGTCTTTAAAATTAGTTATGTGTGGCCCATTTCAACTTGTGGTCTTCCAGTATGTCTGAGATGATCAAAAACCTTAACTTCAGGACTGTCTATACAACTATTTTAAATAAGCATTTTTCCTTTAAAAACTGGTAGCTTTCTTATGGAGGTCTGCAGACTTTCTCATATAGGTTGCTTGCTTGATTAAGAGTTTATATTTTAGTGCTTCTTGGAGCCCCTAAAGGTGCCCAAACCAAAGTGCAGCTGAGAAATGAGAAGAAGATGGCCAGAGTTGAACAGACTTGGGGACGCTACAGCATCAGTTCTCAGTATCAGTCGGAAGTCTTCTTCATAGCCAAACAAATTTGACCTGCCTCTTTGCCACTTATTATTAGCAAGTTGACCTAGCCCCACTGAGCCTGAGTTTCCTCATTTGTAAAACAGGGATTGGACTTTTCTTGACATATCTGCTGAGAGACTGAAATAAAATAAAGATAAAATATATATAAAACTCTTATCCCTGAACCTGGCATTTAGTAGGTGCTGGGAAAATGTATCTCTGCTGTGACTACTCTTGTTAGCCTCATACTCTGTTGTTTTGATGTCTGGAACTAACAAAGATTTTCCAACTATGTCCTGTCTTAAAGTACTTTGATTTAACTCATGCTTAAATTACGCTTCTAAAAATAAGAAGCCTCATTAGGAAACCCCAGCCCTCTGAGATTTAGTGGATCATCTGCAGGTGATTTCCAAATTTTGGAATCATCTAAACTCTTGCGCAGGGTGGTGGTTAGTACATTATAGAAAATCACACCCAGTTTTCTCTTGGAAGTTAGCCATAAGAAGAAGTCAGTCCCTTTTCTTTCTTTCTTCCTTCCTTCCTTCCTTCCTTCCTTCCTTCCTTCCTTCCTTTCTTTCTTTTTTTAAACACACAAAGTTATTATCCAATCATTCTTCAGTTATAAAGAATTTTGACATCTCCCCCAAATCCTGCTCTGCCTCAGGAAACTGAGGGAGGGGGGCATAGCTGGGAGGTGGAGACATTTTAGCCACATGTTTAGTGTTTGTTTAATGTCAAGCTTGTCATTCCTTCTTTAAGTTCTAAAACATTGTCATCTCCCTACCTACATTATTCTCTCTCCTGTTACAATTTCTCAATATAGATTCCTGATTTGCTTTGCTTCACCAGTTTTTTGAATATTGGTTTCCTTGGGGTTTGATTGTTCACTCCTTTCTATCTTGTTATCTTTAACATTTATAGAATATTGGAAGAATATATATATGTATATATGGACATATTATAATTGCTTATTTCTTCTTTTGATGCCTGATTGAAAGGGCTTCGACTAAGCATCCTGATCACTATGAAGATTTTATTTATATATTTGAGAGAGAGAGAGAGTGGGAGAGAATGACAGGGAGGAGGAGCAGAGGGAGAGAGAGAGAGAGAGAGAGAGGCAATCTCAAGCAGACTCCCCACTGAGTATGACCTGACTTGAGGCTCGATCTCAGGACACTGAAATCATAACCTGAGCCTAAGTCAAGAGTTGGACTCTTAACCAACTGAGCCATCACAGGTGCTCCAGCATGATCATCAATTTAAAGAAAAAGTCATTCCCATGCATCATTGAGAAAAGCTGCAGGTAATAGCATTTGTGATCACTTGAAGCCTTTTATTATACAATTAATTCTTATAACACACACAGGCAACATCATATTACCCTGACACATGTGACAAAATAGTAGATATAATTGGCTGTGAGAATTAGTCTTGGTTTTCTTGACTCTTGACACAGTGAACTTAAAGGGTAAAATAAATGATAATTTTACCATTATAAAGAAAATTTCACAATCTGTCTGAAAAGTTAAACATCTCATTTGAAGCTACACATAAGCTGTGTAATATAGAATGGCTACCGTGTATTGCAGAACGGTTTTATGAACATTCTCACAAAATGAGTAATTTTGTGCGCAAGTAAGACCAGTTCTGCCATGCACTTCTGGGCTTGGAAGACCCAAAGTGCCTCAGTGGCATAGTCTTTCTAAGTCAAAATAATTATTGTAAGATGTTGAGGGATTAATATTTGATTTTTGATGAATTAATAATGAGGACTAATGAGGCTTCAGAAATGATTCATGTTTTTATTAATGCCAGCATGAAAAGAGTTGTGATCCACACGCAGTCATGAGATTGTGTTGTGGGCGGAGTTCTGAGGCCTATGTGTTGTAACCACTTCCTATTCAGGCAGGGAAATCGAGGTTGAACTTCTGTTAGGAATGTGGCTGCAGAAACTATTAACAATATGTCTGTTGGGGTGCCTGGGTGGCTCAGTCGGTTAAGCATCTGCTTTGAGCTCAGCTCATGATCCTGGGGTCCTGGGGTAGAGTCCCATGGCAGGCTCCCTGCTTGGCCAGGGGAAGGGCTGCTCCTCCCTCTCCTCTCCGAGCATGCTCTCTCTCTCACTCTCTCTCAAATAAATAATTAAATTTATATTTATTTATTATTATATTATTTATAATATAATTATATTATATATAAATATAAAATATGTTTTTATATATATTTATATATTTATTTATTTATTTGACAGAGAGAGATCACAAGTAGGCAGAGAGGCAGGCAGAGTGAGAGGGGGGAAGCAGGCTCGCCGCTGAGCAGAGAGCCCGATGGGGGGCTTGATCCAAGGATCCCAGGATCATGACCTGAGCCAAAGGCAGAGGCTTAATCCACTGAGCCACCCAGGCACCCCCCCCCCCCGCAAAAAAGACTATTAAAACTACTAAAACTATTAAAAAACTATTAAGACTATTACTTCCTATTGGAATCCAGTGTTTCAAACCCAAAAAGAATTTCTTAAGGATAGCAGGGGTAGCTCATGGAAAGATCCAGAAGGCTCCAGCAGCGGGAATGTAAAGTTTCACAGCTAAGAACAGTGCCCTGACATACCACGGGAGCTGCTTCTGCTGCCACTACAGCTTGAGGAGCTAGGACACATTTAGGACCGGATACCAGAAACTCTGCCCCTGCCAATCATGATGACACATATGCCTTGTCAGACACAGATTTCTTGGTGGGCAGTGGTCTCTTCCCATTGCTCGTTGCTTGTTCCCAGTGTCATTCTTTATGCCACATCTGATTGACCAGTGTGAGTCACAGGCCTCCACCCTGTTACGAGGGAATCTGGGATTGTGAGCACTCTGGATTCTGCTTTGGGAAAGTGCATGTTGATTAGGTGGGAAACTTATCAATATGAAGTGAGAGTATTCAGGTGTGTGGCCAGCTGCAAACTGACATATATCTTCTACAGAAAGGAAAACAGGAGAACTGCCTCACTGCACAGGAAGGTAAATGAATCATGATATGTTGTTTAGCAATATTAGGCCTTTAGAATGGAAGGGGATACAGACATTTTCTTTTCTCTCAGCTACAGGGGAAAAGATTTGCAAAGGAATAAGCACCCATCAGAAAATTCTTTCGTGAATTTTGCTCCTGGTTTTGCCATAAATAGCTGTGTTGGCATAAATAGCTCTGCTTTCAGGTGCCAATATTCTCATCCATAAGATGAGTGAGAGGCAGGATAAACTGTGTGTGTTCCCGCGGTCAATGTCAGCCTCACCCCCAGTACCACGTGTGGTTTGGGGGATGACTCTGTGTTAATTAGGCAAGCATTTTTATTTTAATAATTGCATATATATTTTAATGTGCTGAAAAATAAAATAACACTTCAGATTCATGATCCCAAGGATAGCTTTGCTTAAGTTAAAAAGTTTAAAAAGTAAAGAGTAAATTAAGTTAAAAAGTTAAAAAGTAAATCTATTTTTTAAAATATTAAGTAGGGGTACCTGGGTGGCTCAGTGGGTTAAAGCCTCCGCCTTCGGCTCAGGTCATGATCCCAGAGTCCTGGAATCAAGCCCCACATCGGGCTCTCTGCTTGGCAGGGAGCCTGCTTCCTCCTCTCTCTCTCTCTCTGCTTGCCTCTCCACCTACTTGTAACCTCTGTCCATCAAATAAATAAATAAATAAATCTTTAAAATATTAAGTAAGCGTAATACATTTATAACCTATTACAAATATGACAGGCAATGCACAAGTAACCAATGTTTGGAAAACAAGATTCAGAGCAGTACGTCTCATATTTTAATATTCACATTGACTCAGTGAGGTTTTATTAAAATGAGGATTCTGACTCAAGAAGCCTGCAGTGAGACTGGGATTCTGCTTTTTTTTTTTTTTTAAGATTTTATTTATTTATTTGACAGACAGAGATCACAAGTAGGCAGAGAGGCAGGCAGAGAGAGAGGAGGAAGCAGGCTCCCTGCAGAGCGGAGAGCCCGATGCGAGACCCGATCCCAGGACTCTGGGATCATGACTTGAGCCGAAGGCAGAGGCTCTAACCCACTGAGCCACCCAGGTGCCCCTGCGATTCTGCTTTTCTTTTCGTTTCTTTTCTTTTTTTGACTCTGCTTTTCTAATGAGCTCCTCGTTGCTGCTGATCCTGCTGGCTTGGCAAGCGCAGGTTGAGTGGCAAGGATGCTGAACTGTTCTTGATGGTGGGTCATTTAGACCACCTGTCCTTTAGATTACCTCAACGGTGATTAGAGAAACTGGTTTGAATACAGATTCTCAGGTTCCAAGCCAAGAATGCTGATTCAAGAGGGTAGGGTAAGGCCCAGGACTTTATATACCTACCCCTAGGTGTTTCAGATACAGATGACCTGAGGACCACACTGGAAGAAAGGATGAACCTCTAGGACTGGGGCAGCCAAAGCACATCAAGAAGTAATAAAGTTCCTCTTCCTGTGTAAGAAAAGGAAGGTTCTACATGAACCGCAGGATAAGATTGAAAATTTTATTTCGTAACATGTAATTACTCATCTGTACTCTTCAGGAACACAGGATCACTCACCTTTACTGAGGGAGATGTGCTACCTAATGCTAGGGGCTGTGGTACCTGGGACTTATCCCATTGGGGTGTGGCTCAAATAAGGCATGATGTGCTGTTTGTCATAGGAGGAAGTGAATGTCAGTGGAACCCAAGCAAGCTGAAGTTTCGTTAAAAAAAAAAAAAAAAAGGAAAGAAAATACTAACGATATAAAAGAAAATTTTTAAAAAGATTTATATATTTTAGAGAGAGAGAGAGAGCTTGTGGAATGAAAGAGCACAAGCCCCGGAGGGGAGGGGGACAGAGGCAGAGGGAGAAGCAGGTCCCCACTGAGCAGGGAGCCCAATATGGGGCTCAGTTCCAGACCCTGGGATCATGACCTGAGCTGAAGGCAGAGGCTTAACTAACAGAGCCACCCAGACGCCCCTAAGAAGGGGAATTTTTTAAGCTGTATTTTCATGGGAGAATAATTTTAAGGACAAGGTCTTCTGTTCAAGGAATTATAAAATATTAGAAAGGGTCTTACTTCAACAGCTTTACTTAACAGAAAACAAAAAATGAAAACTAATGAGGAGACTGTGAGGAACACCTTGCAGAGGAAGTGGAGTACAAAGCTGTGCAGAGGAGCTCTCTGCCTTTTTCATGCCAGCTGGTGTCACCTCAGCCTTGGCTGGCTGCAGCACTGAGTCATTGCTCAGCTGTCACTAGCTAGGCCTGAGGTCTCTGCTCCCCAGTCACTGACCACCACCTCCTCCAGACACACCCTGGGCACAGTGTCCAGAGTTTTTATTGTGACTAGTTTGCAGCCTTGGGAAGAGTTGACTTTCCATATTTCTTTTAAAATTTCATAACTCTTTTCTATGAACACGATCATTCTGTATTTAATTAATTGGCATTCTTCTAGAGCCTTTTCATTCATTCATTCATTCATTCATTCATTCATGAATTTATATAGTAGTACGGACCTGTGAATCCTTATTTTATTCCTTGGTTTAAAATCAATTTTTCTGATTTTTTATCGTTTTAATCACAATAATATATTATGTGCTATAATTTAGTAGGAGTTTGACTCCGTTAAACTGCTCTTTAAAAGATCCATTATACTCTTCGAGGTGCATTATACTATTTGAGATGATCAGCAGGATGAATCCCTGCTGATGGTCATTCTTAATTTGTTTTATAGTTTTAAAAAAAGAGATATTTGGAGCCATATATTTGTAAGAGTGCCCCTCTTGCCTCCCTTAATTCTGGTGGAGTCACCGGGTGACAGCCCGGGCGCGGGAGACCTCTGCCATCAGCCGGGGCTGTGCGCCCTGCGCGCCGCCCGTATCCCAGGCGGCCTTATTAATAAGTGAGCCGGCTTCCGGGAGGCCTGCCCGAGACGAGTGGGCAGAGCGGACGCCTCCCTCCGCAGACGCCTCCCTCCGCAGACCCGCGCGGAGCTCCCGGGCGGCGCCGCGGTGAGAGGAGGGCGGGGAGCGGCGTGCGTCGCGTCCCGGGACCGCCCCGCCCCTTGCTCTCTGCGGGCTGAGGCTCTAAGCAGAAACCGCGGGGGCTGAGCCCAGCCAGGAATGCAAACCGCCTGAAAACCCAGCGGAAGTCTCTGGGCCCGGGGAGTGGGACGCAGAGTGAGTACTGATTTCGGCCGCTGGCCTCCCTTCCCCGGCGAGCCGTCTGAGCCGCCCCCTTCGCGCCCGGCCCTGCGCGGCGCACATTCGCACCCTGCGTCTGGCTTCCCGGCTTGGACCTGCGTTCTTACTAGTTAGTCTCTTGACCCCGAAGATGCATTTCTTTCCAAATGGGCTCTAAGTTACATTGTGTTACTTGTAAACCTCTCCCTCCCTCTCTCCCCCCTTCCTCCCGGACGGTAACACTGTGCTGGCTTTAAAGCTGTAATGTATCTGGTGACCGGACGCGCGCGGTTGGGTTACAAAACCAGGGATTTGTGTGACCTGGAAAAAACAGCAAAGAAGAAAAGCAGAAGCTCTATTTGGTTTGGCATTTTTAAGGTTAGGACCTACCAAGCTCCCCCCGACCCCCGCCCCCCAGCCCTGCCCTCACTACTGTGCTGACCTCCGTTTTAGAGAGTGAGCTCACTCTGTATAACCTTTCCACGTACCTGATACATACTGGGTGTGGTGTGGTATATGTTGTAACATGTTTTGGTTCTATTTCCTTGAACACAACCCGAGACTGTGGTCAGATAACATCCCTGAGAGGTACTTTGTCTTTCAAGAACGCAAGGTGTTTTCACAGAGATTTTAACAATCTCGGCTGCACTAACAGGGTCCCAGTGTTCCTCAGGAACAGGCAAGAGGCAAATTCTTTATTCCTATTTTACAGCTTGAGAAAACCAGGCAGAGTTTAGGAGAAACTTCCTTAAGGGGGCAAGACCTTCGGTTCTCTGACTAGTCTTCTAGTAATCCACCTATACATCGGAGGAACCAGAATGCTCAGTCAGCTACTCAGGGAAGTTTCTGCTGTATGAGGTGTGTTGTTGAGTGAAAACCTCTGCATTGCAGAGGTCAGTAAGGAGTGGCACCCGCTGTTCAAAGGGGGAAACTGTTTTCTAGTGAGTAGCTATCGAGTGTGTCTTCCTGATGTTTTGTTTGTGGGCAGTGAATTCAGCTTTTGCACACTGATTTTTCAGTATTTAAAAGGGTATTTGTTGCTGGGAATGTGGTGGGAAGGGAGTGATGTCGGGATTCTAGAAGACAGCGTAGTATTAAAGTAGTGACATTCAGCCAAATCATGCTGAAGCTGGAAAGGCTACATCTGCTGACTAATGGAGAAAGTGGCCAATAGCAATCAGGGTGGAGTGGAAATCCACGTATGCACAGCAAGGACCCTTGGTATCGATTATACAAAAGTGAGCTTTGCAGACTGCACGACAGTGTTTATGAAACAGCCCATTCAAGTATAAATGTTAGCTGTGGCTCAGTTCACATGCCTTTAAAAAAGATTCCTAGTGCATGAGAAGGGTTGGTTATATAGTACTGGTGGTGAATTTAGTTCCTTGATTGTTCTCAGAATTGATCAAAGAAGGGTTCCTCTTGATCTTTTTTTCACTTGATAAAACCAGTCTTATTTTTCAATTCAAGAAATATATATTGAGCACTTACTATGTGGAAATAACCTTGGTAGATGCTGTGGGGAAACAAATATATGGATCCTGTATTCAAGGGATACAGTATAGCAAGAAGCTGGCATTCTAAGAACAGAAGTAACAGAGCTAATTGAGACTATGTAACCAAATGAGACTTTACTATGTGATAACTTTTCATGCCCTGGGAAAATACTTTATAGGGAGCTGTTAAATATGTCCTGAGAAACAATGTAGTGTGATAGGTAAGAGGTCAGGCTCTTACTTTCTTAATCTGTAAAATGGGTATAATAAGAGTTTCGACCTCATGACTGCATTATCATCACGTAATGTGAAGTACTCAGCTAACCACTAGGACATAGTAGTTTTCACTAAATGTAGCAATAACTGTGACCACCCTACAGATTATGCTGATCTCTTCTTGTTCTGAAACCAATTATAGTTACTTTCTGATGATTTATTATTACTGCCTAATGTAGGTAGGAGGGCACTAGGACAACAACATCACTTTGCTAACAGTAGGATTAACAGATCTCCAGTGGTATATAGACCAATGGACCAAAGTATATGGTCTTGTTCAGAAGTTAGCATGTCTTAAGAGATGTTGTAAAGTACCCTTAGAAATCAGAAATAATGGGTTTGAGCAATTATGGCTTTCCATAAATATAGTTTAGCTCACTTGTTCTTAACCAGGGGAGGTAGCACCCTATTAAAAGGTATATTAAAATACACGAGCGTGTTTTTGGTGATGCCCTAGCATTCACTGGGAAAGAGACAGTTCTTCATACTTAAGAACTGTCAGCCCAAATGCCAGGAAGTACCCTGTTGAGAAACACTGAGTAGATAACATTTTTTTAAAGGATTTTATTTATGCTCTTGGTTGGGGGGCTATTGGGGAGCAGATGAGAGGGAGAAGCAGGCTCTCTGCTAAGCAGGTGGCCTGCCACTGGGATAAGGAGCTCAATCCCAAGAACCTGGAATCATGACCAAAGCCCAAGGCAGATGCTCAGTGGTGACCAAACCAAAGACAGATGTTCAACCTACTCAAACAACAAAGCCACATAGACAGCCCTAACGTTTTTATATTTTTATTTATTTTTTATAAGATTTTTTATTATCTGACACAGAGGGAGAGACATCACAAGTAGGCAGAGAGGCAGGCAGAGAAAGAGGGGGAAGCAGGCTTCCTGCTGAGCAGAGAGCCCGATGCAGGGCTCGATCCCAGGACCCTGAGATTATGACCTGGGCCGAAGGCAGAGGCTTAACCTGCTGAGCCACCCAGGTGCCCCTAACATTTTTATTTTAAAGGCTATTTACATAGAAAATATGAAGTGCGATTGTGACAACCATTGTACTTTCCTAATATGCAGATGATTCAGTATATCAGAAAAACTATAGAATTAAATATGTTCCTGTTATAAAGTCAGACACATTGGTGCTAAGACATACATTCCAGATTCGTCTAGTTTCCAAAATGAGAGCGTTGTAAGATATAATGAAAAAGAAGCTACAAAGAGAAGTATGTAGACAGGAGAACATAGCTTGTGGGTGTTTTATTTAAACCGGACCAACCAATTCGGCATTTGGGGAAAAGTAAATAGTTCCATCTAAGGAATGAAGATTGTAACTGTCATCAAAACGAAGCGTCCTTAATTGAAGAGATTTGTTAAAGCACTCTAAAGGGAAGGTTATTGGTCTTCAGACAGAGAATGCAGGCCAATAAGGTAATTCCAGGCTAACCTATAGCCCTGGGGCTCTCCCAATCCTTGCCCTAGTATGTGTTGCACCCCCTTGAAATTCTCTAAGATCATTTTCATGATGTGTAGTCTGGAGAGTATGTGCATCAGATTCACCTGGGATACTTATTTAAAAATGGAAATTTCCCAGGCTCTCCCTCAGATTTACCTAGTCAGAATCAAAGAGGAATACATGCCTTAATGAACTCTCGAGATAAATTTGTACACCTGTAAAATCTGATAACCACTGTTCTAAGAAGTAAGTTGGTCTCTCCAGAGTCTTTCTAGAAGTAGTCTTCCTCTGACGTTAGCAAGGCAGTACAGTCTCAGTGAATTTACTAAACATTCTAGCTGTGCATGGGAGCTCAGACTTCTGAATCTTACTGAGGTTTCCTCATGAACTGCCTGGTTGGTGTTCATGACCTTCACAAGCAGGGGCCTAGACCAATTCCAATTCACTCAAAATTGCTGTAGGAGATGGAGGCCAGCTTTGGATTCTGTAAACTCTCTGGATTCTGTGCTGGGTTGAGGTCCCCCACACAAGTGATAGAAGTATGAAGACCTAGACCAGACCTCGGAGCCCTGGGAGCTGGACTGAACAGAGCTGTTAGTGGAGAGGTCGGAGATCCCTGTGCCTGCAGAGTAACCAGGGTCTCGGTCTGTGGCATAGGATTTCTTTATTACCTATACTAAGAGGGTGGCCAGAGGAAGGAGCGGGCAGTAGAATTATTTGTACATTTTTCAGCTACACGTGTTTTTTATATTTCCTCCTTATCATAAAGATAGAAAATTGTGTTTATATCCAGCATGGCAAATAAAATATTTTGCTATAACTCCATTCCTATAGCTAGTCATCATCAGAATCCTGGAATGTAAATATTCTCATACCAATATGTAACAATACTTTGCATGCTTTGACACGGGCATCTTTTCATGATATTTTATTTATGTATCAAAGGGCTTGGTTTACAGCAGGAAATTGAAACTAGTGGCCATGATTTTTATCTTCCAGGAGTCTTAACTTCTCTTTTATATTCACTCTCTTTATTTATCTCTGTCTTTAATTTTTTTATGTCAAAATTTATCCAGTATTTCTTCCGGGCTTCTTCCATCAGAATTTGGACTAATATTTTTAGGCATGCATGATGTATTTTAAATGTTTGAAAGCATTTAGATGGGGAATGTGTATTCTACTTGGTCACAAAGCCCATTACACTCTCTTCATACTGACTAGACAGACTCCTTGACATCACCTAGCACATATTTTCGTTTGAATTTTAGACCCCAGTCTACAAAGGTAGACAAATACTGTTTTCTAAAAATTCACTTAGTCATTTGAAAATTGGATTCTTTTAGTATGTATGTTTAAGTGTGTGTGTGTGTGTGTGTGTGTGTGTACAAAAAAAATGTGTATATCTACTTACGAGCTGCATACTGGATGTGTGCAGTATTATGAGTTTTCCTACTGGTCCAGAAGACCTGCCTACAGCAGTACTGGGATTGGTGTTGTCTGCTGTAAACTCTTGTCTTAGAGAGGAAGGTGATATAGGCATAATCACAAGGATCAAGTAGCCCTGGGTTTTAGAATACACGGATTGGAGAGGACAGGTATCCTTGAGGTATTGTAGGGCTGTCTTTTTACGGAACGTCTACACTCTTCATTAACTTGGGCTGGCATTATCAACACCAAAAATCTTCTTTTAAAAACTGCTTGGGAAGTATTTTTGCAAAATAATTCTGTGATCTGTCCTAGTATCTTATGTAGTCTCTTTGGTTCCTTCTGACCCAATGAAAGGACGAAGGAACAAAGTTTGCCACCAGGAAAAATGCCAGTGGATTATAGGTGGTAGAAAACAGTTGGTTATTTCTCTGACCTACTGTAAGACCATCTTGTTTTAAACTATTTAAAGCAGTGCTCCTCTCAATATCAAGGAGTTTCAGAATCCCCTGAGAGGCATAAAGCTTTTCAGTCTGCAGGCCTTCCTCCCTCTTCCTCCCACCCTTTCCCTTTCACAGGCTACTGAGTGTTCACTATCTCCCATCCCCCACCCCAACACTGCCTGGAAACACTGAGCTAAGGTGTTAAAGCTTGGCAAGTTACATTACCCAGTGGTCTGACATAACTGATTGCCAGCAAACATTATGCACATTTTTAGTACAAAACGTTTCAATTTTTGCATGTTCCTGTTTATTTTGCATAAAGTTTGATCAGTTCAAATTAGTGATTGCTTGTCCCTAGCAGTGTTATAAGACTAAATTATCACTATGGCGAGTGCTGTGAATTGTGTAAGACTGATGAATCACAGACCTGTGACCCTGAAACAAATAATATAGGTTAATTTTTAAAAAAATAAATGTAAATTTACCATGTGATCCAATAATTCCACTCCTAGGTGGAAGAGAAATGAAATAATATGTCTGCATAAAGACTTTAAAACAAAAAACAAAACCAAAAAACCCCTCAATTATCATCCATATGATACCTTACTGTAAACTTGACTTTTACATCAATCAGTCAAGTAATTAATCATTGTATGGGATTTTAGCCATAAAGTGTCTATGTCACTAAGAAACATTGTACCCCCTTGCAGAATATTCAGAGATCCAAAAGGGAAGGTTAACTTCTTTTGGCTATTGAGTTTGAGGCTTCTGTTGCCTTCAAGAATCTTTTAATTATTGCAGTGATTGGTACTGAATTATTCCCAAATAATGTTCTTGTGGTGAGATAGGATTCCTAGCCTTGCAAATAAGAATTATTTCCTTCTTTTGTCCTTCTGACAGTCATATTTGTATACTTCTTCAGATATTTCCAAAGATTGAATGTGATGAACAGTGATGTACATATTTGCAATTAAAATCTTTGTACAATACCCCAATTGATTTCCAATTGAACTGGTGATAAACCGCATCTTCTCTGTGTATGTATAACTTCTCCACATTCTCCTATAGGTGAGCAAACTGAAGGCTTTGCTATTCAAAGTGGAGGGACAGTCAATGGCAAATAAGTAAAAGCTTAACAAAGAACATTCTAGCTAGTGCTGATAATCTGAAAATAATTCTAGAATCATCTGGGGGAGGGTTTAGGTCCAGTAGCATGTATGTATCTCGAGGATCCATATATTTAAAAATAAACAGAAAGAAACCAACCATTTATTAATTTATCAAATAACTACTGTGTTAAGTAACTTACATAGGATTTCATTTCATCCTCTTAAGAGTTACAGATTTTGTGGGACACCTCCTGTCCCAGTCGGAAGACCACGTGACTCTTGATTTGGGATCATGAGTTTGAGCCCCACATTGGGTATAGGGATTACTAAAAAGAATAAATTTTAAAAATTTTTAAAGAGTTGCTTGCATATTTTGCAACTAGGTAAGAGGGTATGAGGACCTATTTATAAATGAGAAGACTAAGGCTCAGAGAGATTAATTTACCCTGGGTCACACAGATAGCAAGGTTTTATTTGATTCTAATGTTCTTTTCAGTAGGCTGGTCTTATAAAATCTTCCTCTCAGTAGTTTATACCTAGGAAGTTTAAATAACTGAGAGATGAATGTGTATCTAAATTCAAAAAAGCGCTAGAAATCGATATTGTGTTCTCTATTGTTATACTCAATATCTTAATACGGTTGGAATTCTCTGATGGCTGAGGTTTCCTGCTTGTGTGAAAGAGAGTATTGTACACTGGAATTAAAAAATAATAGTTTTGTTGACAGGGTTTCTTTAGATGTTTAAGTAGGCAACAGAGAAGGGATAACTTAGCCATTTTTGAATATGAAATTTTTAAATGGCAGATTAGAATATAACTGAGAAGTCCCTTCTCATGGAGGAAATACAGAACTTTTTACTTAGGCAAGCAGCAATGTTCATCAACTCAAATGATCAATTTACATCAGTTTCAAAAGAATCTTACTTTAAAATCCATTCTTGTATTTCATGGCATTTTTTTTTTCCTAGGGCAGAGTCGGAAAATGCAGTGAAAGGCACTGTTATTACTATTCCTGTTTTATAGACAAGGCAACTGAGTGCAGAGCAGTTAAGGAATTTGCTCAAATTCACACAACTGATAGCAGAGCTGGCATTGCAACTCAGGAGTTTGCCTACAGAGCCATTCTCCTAACCACTAAACAAAACCACCTCTTTAATATTGGAAAAGATTAAACTTGCCGTCTGCAGACATTTGTGAATTTGTTTTGCTTATACGGTTTCTGGAATGCCATTTGTTGTCAAGTTACATTTTCATTTTGGTCATTTGAAAATCAGCTAGGACAAGGCGACTTTGTTACAATTCTTATTTTGAAGGCTTCTTATTAAGAACATGCATCAGTGGGAAGCTTGATGGTCCATAACAGGCCCATATCTCAGTTCCCACATGACTGGTTCTTCATAAACTCCCTCTCGTTTCCTGTTAGAGTCTGTCATCCTTGTAGAGATTGAGGTTGGAAGTTGGTTTTATAGCACAAGGACTTAGCAGAAGTTCTCATGTCCCCTCACTCTCCACTAGGTCTACAGCGAAGGAATGAACTTGGAAACCCAATGGAAGCCAAGCTGAAAGGCTCTGAGACAATTGTTCAGCAGAGCTTAGAGTATTTTTTTATATATAATAATCACCCCATCAGTAATCATATATGCATTAATGACCACATAATCTTTTAGGATTTGTAAAACAAATCTGTGCTCCTGCTACCAAGATTCCTGTTCCCATATTGCATGGAATGTAGATCTAGAACATAGATTGAATCCAAAGAAAATTTCATAATGTCAAATAATAGTACCCTTTTTTCCTTAAGAAAGGTAAATAACATTTGTGCTTAACTTCTCAAGGCAGTGGTCACCACAGAACATGCTTCTACCATGGTGAGACTGAAGAACTAGAAACTTTTGAGGCTATTGGTATTAACATAATTTTTAAAAAATCAGTGATTTGAATTGATTTACCTTGTGCTAGGAGCCAAGCACTTTATAAACATACCCTCATTTAACCCTTACTGTTTTTATACCCATTTAACAAATTAAAAACTCATGTTTGGAAAAGTTGAGCAGCTTGCCGAAGTTACACAGCTGGAATTAGACGCCAGGTGTGTGGGACTCCAGAGGCTAAACGCCCCTATTTCCCATTTGAACATCTCTCATTGGGTACATTATTTAATAAGCTTCACGTCATTACAGCATAGAATATCAGCATTGCTGAAGTATAGATTTCTCAAGCCTGATGGCTTACTGATGAGGGAACCGTGTTCCACAGGGGTTAAAACTCAAGGTCACACAGCTTGACAAGAGTAGTCAGTTTTCCTCATTGTTATTACGGATCTTGTATTATGCTGAAATTGCTTGACTCGCGGTTTTATGAAAATCCTGCCCAGACTACCTTTCCTAGGGTGGGATAAGAAGAAGAAAATGGGGGGGGGGGGGGCCTGGGTGGCTCAGTGGGTTATGGTCAGGTCAGGATCTCAGGGTCCTGGGATCCAGCATCACATGGGGCTCCCTGCTCAGCAGGGAGCCTACTTCCCACCCCTCCCCCACCCTGCCTGCCTCTCTGCTTACTTGTGATCTCTCTCTCTCTCTCTGTCAAATAAATAAATAAAATCTTAAAAAAAAAAAAAAGAAGAAGAAGAAGAAGAAACTGGGCTGTCTTTTCCAGGTCTAACCTCTCTGCTTTATCTTGGGCAAAGTCAGACACAGTTGGAATTATTTCATGCATCAAGAAAAGCAGCCAGGATCCCTAGAAGCATGAACACATCTTCAGAAAAAAAAAACACCTTTCTACTACTTTTCGATGGCTGAACAGGGCTCTATGGTTTGCCCTTTCCTTTGCTCACAAAATAATTATCATTACAAAAAACAAAACAAAACAAAACACACTGGAAAACTGGAATGTGCAAAGGAGTGAAAATTGCCTTGTACCGGAAGTTCAACTTCATGCATTTTGTGGATTTTTTTTTCCAGCTGCTTGGGGTGGCCCAGTGTCAGAGTTTATATTCAGACGCTCACAGGGTGTGGCCAAAACTTCTGTAATTTCTGGCCTGGATTTAGCTCAGGGATGAGCCCTGGCTGTTGCGGTGCCAGGCAACGTGTGGATATTTATTTTGAGGTTTGCCCACATGTTGCATCAGAGGCCAAAACTTTATGTGCTCTCCACTTCCCAGAGCAAGAGGAGCTGAGACTTCTATTTTTATCTTAAGTGTATGTGTCCCTTTTAATATATTTCACAAACGTTGAGATGGAATCCCCTGTTTCCCGCAGGTGGTGTTCAGGCTGCCTCCTTTTGCACCACTTTCCTTCATTTCGTCTGCTACACTTAGGACTGAGTATCTCTTCCCAACTCTGAGTCTTGCTCAAGCTGTTTTGCTTGCCTGGGATGACTGTCCTGTCTCGGCCTCTTTCTCTCTCTTTTTTAAAAAAATTTTTTTTAAGATTTTATTCATTTATTTGACAGAGAGAGAGATCACAAGTAGGCAGAGAGGCAGGCAGAGAGAGAGGGGAAAGCCCCTCCCAATGCGGGGCTCGATCCCAGGCCCCTGGGTTCATGACCTAAGCGGAAGGCAGATGCTTTAACCCACTGAACCACCCAGGCACCTCACTCTCTCTTTTTTAAAAAAGTCCAAATATTTTAATTTTTGGACAAAGGGGAGTCCACTCGTTATAGCAAAGTTCATGGGCATCACTGTCATATCCGTACTCAAATCCAAGCCCTGCTGCTTCTTAACTGTGAAATCTTTGATAAGTTACCTAACTTCTCTGAACCTTAGTTTTGTCATTTATAAAATGCAGATAATAAGGTTACCTCCTAGGATTTCTTGAAGATAGCTGAAATCAGATACGGAAAACACCTGTCTCCCTTTCTGGAACATGGGAGATTCTGTGGTCCCCACCTACCTGTTGATGACACTACAGTAAATAATAGTTTCATTCTCTCCTGTGAAGGCTTTCCTAACCATCTTCCAACACCTGTCTCAGAAGTGCTCTCCCTCTTCTTATCTCTTGTAATATCACATACTTAAGATCTTATCACAGTCAACCTTATTATCTCCGTTATGTCGAGGCTGGGGTGTAAATCGGTGTCTTAAGTAGGTCTTCTGGCGCAAAGTAGATCTGCCTGTTCTCCCCCAAAGAGGGCTCCACTTCATTCCTAGATGAGTCATTGCTTACCTGTCATTGGAATCATGTTTTGTGAAATGATTACACACCCTCTTTGTTAGGTGACTGCATTGGAAGCCTCCTTAGGAACATCATTATTATGCTAAATAATTAAAGGCTTTGGAAGAATGTATGTCATGGTGTGACAGCATGCAAACAATAGACAAACTTAAACCTCGGAATATTCACTTCCTGAAGTGAATAATTGGTCGTTACAGAAAGAAAAACGTAAACCTGCATCCATGAATGGTGTCTTTGAAGAATGTCCATGTTTTCTCAGAAACCCCTCTTCTGCCCATTGTTTGCTCCAGGTGTTGTGCAGGAAGTGGCTTAGGGATGTTTTTGTGTCTCTATGTGCTTTTTATTTATTTTTTTATTTTTTAAAGATTTTACTTATTTGACAGAGAGAGAGTACAAGTAGGCAAAATGGCAGAGGGAGAGGGGGAATCAGGCTCCCTGCTGAGCAGAGACCCCCCCCCCCGAAGCGGGGCTCGATGTGGGGCTTGATCCCAGGACCCTGAGATCATGACCTGAGCTGAAGACAGAGGCTTAGCCCACTGAGCCACCCAGGAACCCCTCTATATGTGCTTTTTAAACTTGTGCAACTCCCTTTGGAAAACAGTGGTGATGGAAATGACTAGCTGTTTAAATTATGTTTTTCTAATCAGTTTTCTGACTTGTGCTTTGAATAAAATTTCTGATGATTGAGAAAAACTTATGCAAGATTGATTTTGAGCCATCAGATAATACTCTTTGTGTTTACTCATGCACAAATTCATAATATATTTAACAAATACTTGCTAGGCAACTGCCGTTGCCAGGCTCTGGGGATGTGCAGCAACTGAGACAGGCATGGCTCTTGACCTCGTGGAGTTCACATTCAGGTCTGTCTTATAAGTTCTGTGAGGAAAGAACTTCCGTATTAAAAAAAATCTATCATTGTCTTTCTTTTGTTATTTTGAGATGTGTTATTAAATAAGCGTATTATGTCTGGTTTAGTAACAAATGATTTGGTTTTCTCAAGTACATCTAGCAGAAGCAGTTTTAAAAGTTAAAAATCATTTAATTTAGAAAATGTTTAGTATCTATTTTGTATTTTGTCCAAATTGCCCTAATATTTGGTGTCTAACTTGACCCTCACGATAACTCTGTAGGGTACATGGTATTCCCATTATGGGAAACCAGATGCTTAGGTTTAGTGGGATTGCTTGTGGAATCAGGGTCACTGAGAAGCCAGAAGACTGAAACTTAAGTTTTCCAATGTATTAACTATGTTCCTGATTCTAGCTTTAAAAAAAAAAAAAAAAAAAGAGGCTATTAAATAGTATCTTTTGGGCTCCAGGGTGACTCAGTCAGCTATGTCCTGCTCTTGATTTTGACTCAGGTCATGACCTAAGGGTCCTGAGATTGAGCCTCCTGTTGGGCTCAGCAGAGAATTGGCTTGATATTCTTCCCTTCTGCTTCTCCCTGGTGCATGCTGAAGTTCACTCTCTTTCTCTCAAGTAAATCTTTGAAAACAAAACCAGTATCTTTGTTCAAATGAGACTTTAATTGATGAGTAGAAAACAGAAACAAAGGTTAAAATCAACCGTGTTTTTTTTAAAGTTGTATTTAAGTAACCTCTACCTCCAGCGTGGGGCTCAAACTCATAACCTGAGATCAAGAGTTGCGTGATCTTCTGACTGAGCCAGCCAGGTGCCCCTCAACAGTGACTTTTTAGCTCCTCTCTGCTACTATGTACTCAGCACTGTGGTAGACACTGTGGGGAGCAGAAATGACCGCTGTCTCATGATTTTAGCTTCACTGATAACAAGTGACATATGCTTAGAAGTGAGCTCAGGAACCTCCTCTAACACAGCATGTGACTAAGCGTCCAAATGAGAAGTACAAACATATATAGGGGTTGAGAAAGTAATGTGAGCTAAAGCAGATTCTTGTGTTGTATCTTGAGCTCAGTCTTTGAGGGTATGGACATGTGGAGTCAAGCAGGGAAAAGCCTTCCTAGGCAGTGGCAATAGCAAGATGAGAGGCCCAGAGAAGGAAGGGAGCGTGATGGTGGTAGTAATACTAACTAGCGTTTGCCCATTGCTTACCGCTTGCCAAACAATGTTATTACCAGTTCATGTACATTAACTTGCTTATTCTTAACCCATATGGGGTGAGAATTATTACTATTCCCCTATCACAGATGAGGACACCGAGGCACAGTAACTTACTTGAGGTTGCACATGAATTCACAGTCAGCTGAAATTCCACCAGGCGTTCTCGAGCCCAGAGCCCCCCTCATGCTCTTAAGCAGTGAGTTATGCTGCCTGTGAGACAGGAAGGACACTGTCCTAGCTGGAGGGAAGGCGTGGCATGGGTCACAGTGAGAGAACTAGTGGAGTAAGCAGGCCAAATTAAGAGTCTGAAGTTCAGGTCAAAGACATTGGACTTTATCTCAGATATAGTGCGAAGCTGTTGAGAGCTTCCTATTTCATCACAGTGAGAATATGGTACACATTTTTTTTTTTTTTTTTCAGATAAAGTAGGCAGCCACAGAAAGAGATGGAAGCTAGAGAATGGGGTAGGTCAGGGGGTAGGAGAACAAGGCATGGAAACTATTAGAGGGCCTTGATGGAATCCGGGTGTGGGAGGTATGTGACCAGAGCAGGAGTGTGGGTGGCAGTAGAAGTGACAAGGACAGAATGGTGATGAGGACTGGAAGCAGCCCTGGGCCTGACCCCAGGTGATTCAGGGCCAGATGCCTTCCCTGCATTAGGTCATGTGGCCCTTACAGCAACACCAGATGCAGGTGGTTTTACTCCCATTTTAGAGCTGCGGGAATGGAGGCCACAGGAGGTTAACGTGGGTTAATAAGTGCTGGAGCAGGGAGTTAAACCCACAGCGGTCTTTCTCGACGTCCTCATTTTCGGGCTAAATAAAGTAGTTTGGTGATAAAGTAGGGCTGCTTGAAAAGAATAGAAAATTGTTCACATAATGAGTGGTAAAGTCCTGGGAAGAATCAGCTTTCTGAGGGAGCAACAGTGTGAGAGAAGGCAGAGGGCCCATGACTGAGGTTGAAATAGAAGAATGGAGGAATCAGAAGGGGCTTCCAGAAGGAAGCGGATTCAGAGGGTGGGAGAGAGCACGGAGTTGCTCTGGCACAGCAACCACGAGGGAGAGGATGGTCAGGGATTGAAAAGGGAACCGTCAACCCGTCGGCGGTTGGAAGAGGCATGTGCGGACATGTGGCAGGTGTTCTGGGAAGGCTCCATAGCAGAGGCGGCCGGATGTGGGAAGGGTGATTCGTACTGTGGGTGGGAGGACCTGGGGATGGTGCCTGTGCGGGGCGGGGACAGGAAGATGGGTTGGGCTCAGGAGCACTCGCTGACTCATCTGCTGGCGGGCTGGCTGGTTGTCCCACAGAGCAAGGTGAGGTCGAAGGACAGGAGGGAAGGTAAGGCACACTCCCTCCCTCAAGCCAGCTGGCAGCACTGGCAGAGAACTGAGACTTCCGGCACCCCCAGGCAAGGGAGTGGACTCTGTTTTTGTGGTAGGTAGCTGAGGAGCTGAGGAAGTAATTTTTTTTCCATCAGCCAGGTTCAATGGCAGCAGAATGGATGAGCAAATCCTCAAGGACCCAGACCCTCCTAAGAGATCCTTTAACTGGTCCAGTCGGGCCCATTCAGCAGGGCGTGTGGGTGAGCTCAACCTCCTGTGGTCACATCCAGCACCACACGGTGGTTGAGCTCGGTCCTCACTAGACACCCTTCAGAATCAAGGCTAAGCCATGGACAGAATGGTGCCATGGGTAAGAGTGGGGTTGGCCGATGAGTGTACCCGACATCTGTTCTTCCCAAGGGGCGCCCTCTAGGGGAGGAGCAGTTCCTGCGGCAGTGACGCGGTTGCCTGACCCTAGAAGGTGCTGGAATGGACTCGGAAGATGCCCATGGGGACTGCTGGCAGTGGTTGTAATGCCGGAGGCTCTGATGCTGGGGCTGGGAGCTAGCGAGATATACCTGAAAGGAAGGGTACATAGGGCCGGGGTAGTTTGCAAAGAGAAACACACCAACCAGCAGCACGTGTGTGAATGAAATAGGGAGCCGTGAGGGAGGTGTGCTCCGGGAAGGGGACGGCTGGCTGGCTGGCAGGCTGGCACTGCTGTTCTGCGTTGGGAGCTGGGGAGGGATTGGAGCACAGGGTCTTTGGAAGCAAGAGAAAGGATTCCTGTATGATGCAGTGGGCGGCAGGAGCCCCCACTGTTTCTAATTTGGATGTGGGTACGAGCACTATACAGGAAGATTAATCTGTCTGGAATGGCTAAGAGAGCTGAAAGGTTGGACTTCACGAGACTTTTGCAAAATGTATGTGAAAAAAGGGAAGCCGTTTCTTTTTTGTTTGATTGGTTAAAGTTTTTATTTAAATTCCGGTTAGTTAATACGTAGTGTAATTTTGGTTTCAGGAGTAGGATTTAGTGATTCATCACTTCAGTGTAACAGGTGGTGCTCATCACAAGTGCCTCCTTAAAACCTGTCACCTGTTTAATCCATCCCCCCAGCTCCCCTCTAGCAACTCTCAGTTCTCTGTAGTTAGGAGTCTGTTTTATGGTTTGCCTTTTTCTCTTTCTTTCTTTCTTTTTTTTTTTTGCCCCTTTTATTCATCCATGTCCCTTCTTAAATTCTGCATATGGGTGTAGTCATGTCTTTCTCTGACTTAGTTCTCTTGTGGAGACCTCTAGTTGCATCTACATCATTGCAAATGGCAAGGTTTCATTCTTCTGATGGCTGAGTAATATTCCATTGTGTATAAAAAAAAAAAACCATTCCATTGTGTATATATACACCACATCGTTATCCATTCATCAGTTGATGGACATTTGGAAGGAAAGGAGTTTCTATTTTCCAAGGGTCTTAAAAGCATACCATCTTCTCCTCCTATCTGTAATCATTTACTGGAGTAAATGTCCAAATTTCTCACTGTCACAACTAAACAAATTTAAAGAGATTGTGTTGAGTAATGTCATATTGATTAAGCACAGGATTAAATACTCTTTTCTAGGTTTCATTTGCTCTCTCTTAACAGCATTGGTTTATTTTAATGCAAGTCGACAGCACAGGAAGCTTGGTTGAGGTGGACCTGAAGCTTAGAACTCAGACAGTGGCTTTGTTCCATGGGATTCTTTTCCAGCTTCTGTTAGAGCACTTCGTTTGTAACCTAAAGCAGCTGCGGGTTATCTTTCCGGACTCTGAACCCTTTGGAAGCAGAGCTTGTGTCCTCTTCATTGGGTATACTCAGCCCCCAGCTCATTGCTTTTAAAATCACAATTGTTGAAAGGGTGGGTAGAGTCTGATTATAATGTATTTTTTCCCTGTTCTTTGTTACCCTGATAGCTACTTTGATTTGAGTTTGTAATTGACTAATAACACTCTGGATATGAAGAGAATTTCTTGGGTCATTGGGGAGGGAGACACTGTTACAGCTACACTTCACTCTCATGGACAGCGCTAATCCTACAGAAGTATTTTGGTATGGGTCAGCACTGATGGTTGTGCTTTAAAATTGCCCCTTGATATTAACTGGACTGCCTATGCAGTGGGTCCTACAGCAGAGAATCAGTGAGGTAGAAGTCAGGTGGCCTAGGTCCCAGTCCAGGCACACCCAGTTCAGGGCATTCCCCACCCCTTCTCCCTTCTCCCCACCAACCCCCAGCCTTTGCCTGGGTGATGTGATGCCCCCTCATCCTTTAATCTCCACATCACATCCTCGGCATCACCTGTCCCGACTGTGTCATGAACTAACTCTGGTTGCCAGGTCTCTGTTTGCATGGGCGTCTGTGATTTTCCTTTATTGCGCTTACACGAGTAATTATTGCAGTGATTATTCTATGAATGGCCTCTCTGATGAGGCTGAAAGTTCCACAGTGGCGGGAACATGTCTAGCAATTTCACCACTGTGTTACTGTCCCCTGACATAGTACCTGGCACAGACCATGTGCTGGATAAGTAAATACTTGTGGAGCTGGTGAACTGTGGAAAATGTGACAGGGCATTTAACCTCTATGAGAGACCACGCTCTCCAGCTGTTTAGAAACCCATCAAAGGTTTATCTTGTAAAGTTCTTCCATTCAAAGCTTTGTGGATAGACTTCAAAAAATTTAACTATCAGTTATTCACACCAATGTTTAGATACTCAAATAGTACAGAAGATTTAAAATGAAAATATATTCAGTCCCTCACTAGAGATAACAAATAGTAAAAATGCACTGTCTTTGTAAATAGAATAAAATGGAACACACCGCGGTTCGCCGGGAATTGAATGGGTTCGCAACAGGGTGGGATTATTTTCCTTACTTTCCGATCCCGATCCCATGAAGTAGCTTTCCTTTCAGTTCAGAGCATTTAGTGGCTTTGTGATGGGCTAGAACTTCCACATTGGGATCTGTGCTGAGAACAGGTGTGGCCAAGGCCTTCAGCTGCATTCCCATGATTATCTCTCCACGCTTATTGATGGCTACCCATGTCGATTTTACTGTTCTCAGGTCGGGGGAGAGGGGCCTTTGAAAGTCTGTAGGCTTTGAGGATCATATCCAGCTGTTGCTTAATAATGTAGTGAGGCAAATTGGAAACTCCAAGACCAAGTGACTTCAGGAATTTTTTGTTGTTGTTTTGTTTGTTTTCTTTTTTTTTTTTTTTAAGATTTTATTTTATGTATTTATTTGACAGACTGAGATCATAAGTAGGCAGAGAGGCAGGCGGAGAGAGAGGAAGGGAAGCAGGCTCCCTGCTCAGCAGAGAGCCTGACGCGGGGCTCAATCCTAGGACCCTGAGACCATGACCAGAGCCGAAGGCAGAGGCTTTAACCCATTGAGCCACCCAGATGCCCCGACTATAGGAATGTTTTAATAAACCTAGAGATTTAGAAATAATATTTTAGAAATAATATTAAATAATATTTAGAAATAATATAAATAAATGCACTTTTTAAAAAAGATTTATTTATTTTAGAGAGGGAGGAGGGGCAGAAGGAGAGAATCTCAAGCAGACTCCCTGCTGAGCTCAGAGCCTGACCTCCCACACCCCCTATGTGGGGGGAGGTGCTGATCTCACCACCCATGAAATCATGACCCTGAGATCATGACCTGAGCTGAAACCAAGAGTCAGAGGCCTAACCATCTGAGCCACCCAGGCGCCCCTAAAAAGCACTTTTATGTAGAGTGTTTGGTCTTCGTTTTTATATGATTGAAGGAAATCATTGAAGGAACGGGTTGTAGCAAATGGGTGTGTTAATTCTCACAAATAAAAACATCTCAAGGAAAAATGAATACCCATATATTTGTCCATTAATTTGATGGGAAAATTCACCTTGGTACATCTCGCTTTTTATCCCAAAGAGAATGTGAGAGAGACAGCACCATGCCTGCAACAATGACCAGGTTTGGTATATTGTGGAGTGAGCGGGTGCCCAGTTGGTGCCTAAGGGTGCTTGGGAATAAAGTTCATATGGTTTGTTTGAAATATCAATATACCAGGGCACCTGGGTGGCTCAGTTGGGTGTCTGACTTTGGCTGGGGTCTTGATCCCAGAGTCCTGGGATTGAACCCCACATTGGAAGCCTGCTTCTCCCTCCCCTCCCTGCTCGCTCACGCTCTCTCTCGCTGTCTCTGTTGCTTTCTCTCTCTCAAATAAAGTCTTGGGGAAAAAATCAGTATAATAAAACTTTGGGCTTTTCATCTGTAAATTGTGGTAATTTACTAATAGCACCAACATGTTCTACATTCAGTAGATCTGTGGGGAAGGTGATTTTGTTCCCGGGCCAGGAGCTGTAGTAGGTCCATACAGTCCCCTGAGCGGGTGATCTCAGGGATCTAGGGGGCCAGCCAGGTTGGGCTTATCCTGTCCAGGGACTGAGCTTCTGAAATGGCTCTGGGCCAGACTTCAGAAACAGGCTCTGAGTATTACTGGCAGGTCCGCAGCTGTTTACCGACAGCTGGTTACTTAAGAAGGCAACTTCTGCCAGATGGAATCCCTAAGCTTTAAAACCTAACAGACTTAAATATTAAGGAGGTTTTAAATGAGCCTAGGCTGGAATTCCCCAAAGGTAGTGATGGATTTATTATTAACCAGGGTAATGCAAGTTGCTGTCTAGGATGGTGTTCCATACCATGCAAGCGCCCATATGCATAACCCGCTGCTCGGTTGATTAGATTGCAGGGACTAGTTCCACCGCCCCCGTGCACACTAGGAATGGTGTATCATGAAACTTCAATTACTGTTCATCACCTCTTGCCATCCAGGAGGAGCCTGCATGAGATCCATAATAGAGCAGCATCCCCCTTTGCAACCCCACTCCCACTTTCTCCTCCTTACGTGACACTGAAAGGACAATTCGGATCCTCCTCAGTCTGTTTTCCAGCCCTACATCCTGCTCTTCTGTCTTGTATAATATCTTGGGAATAATGCATTAGTAATTTAAGAAGCACCTACAGATATGCCAGATATTTTATTATCTCAAATATGTATCTCAAATATATATCTCAAATATATATCTCAGATCTTGCAAAAGAGATGGTATTGGCCTCATTTTATATAGCTGGGAAACTAAGGCTGAAAGTCACGAAGATAGTAATTGGCAGAGCTTGTGTTTGAACAAAATGTTGTCAAGTTTTCAAGTCTCTGTTCTTTCAAAAAGTAATACAATAATCAAAATATTTACTGAGCATTTATGTACCAGGTAGTAAGAACCTTCCAAGATGGTTCTCTACTAAAGAAAATTGAGAAAGGGGAAACTATAAAGATCAGGAAATGGCCCAGGATTATTTAATAAGTAGTACACTCAAAATTTGAACCCATCTGATCTGGTTATAAAGGCTTTTGCCCACAGGCAGTATTACCTACTGGACTTGTATGGGAGTAGTCCTCTAGAAGAGGTAAAACCAAGGCAGAGTTAAGAACAAGTATGGTTAAGAGGAGCCGAAAGACAAAGTATTTGTAGGTGAACTAGAATCACACTTTCTGCTTCTTTACTTTCTAGGCGTCAACTTCTTCCGCCTCCACCAGCAAGTCGTCCAGTATGAATCCCACAGAAGCCAAGGTATGAAGAGTCTTCGTGGGTGTGCTGGGGTGAATGCTGCCCTTAAGTGATTATTTTGTAAAGCAAAATGCATGTAGACTAACAAATGAGTTCTGTGTCCGAACAAGCTTAAGTTACAGAAGGAAACATTTTCTTCATGATTAGAGGGGTCTTTGGAAACCCACCTAGGCTTTTGATATTTGCTTCAAATGTCCTCTGTCTACTCCTATGTTGTTTCAGAGTATCTAGAAAAGACATTTTCTAGATCTAGAAAATGGGTCATCTATTCTAGATCATCCAGAGATATTTTTTTTCCTGGTTCTAGACTTGATGGAGTTTTTAAATTATTAGAGGATCTAAGTGCATTTCTGTGGATCTAGTGAAGAATATGAATTCTTCTTAATAAGATGGTTTTGTTATTCTGACCATTTAAAATGAAATGTAAGAAAAAGTTTACACTGAGTTTACACTAAGCGACGAGTGACACATAGATGCTGTTATTTTGAATGCTTAAGTTTCCTTGTGAAATTTCAGTCATGCAGGACATCATCTTACTGGTAAACCTTTGAGATCTATTTGAGATTTATTCTAAAAATTATTTCTTGGCATTTGAGAAGAAACAATAAAAGAATGTGATCCAGTGTTGTGGCCGCATAGAATAAACCTAGTTCTGCAGAGGAAGCTGCCTCAACCTTCCACCTTCATCAGCTTGTCTCAGGCTGTTTCTTGAGATTATTCTGGGTTGGAGAATTAAAGCAGGGATGTTATCAAGATGCTCTCATCTAATTTTTATGAGCCATTATTCTTGGGTGTTTTAAGAGCTAATCTACTCTGTTACTTAGTTGCCCTTGTTTAAAATCACTGACATGATTTTTCGGTCTTACTGCTTTGCTATCCTGGTAGGATCCTATGCCTTAAGTTGGTACTGGCACTATAATTTCGTGCTGTCGAGAGATCCTCAGGTCTCACGTTGAACTGTTTTTAAAGGATATTGCCAATATCTTGAAATACACTATTCAATCTCTTCTGTTATCTAGCATTCATTTTGATTTAAAGTTTTTAGTCTAAAATTGTTATTTAGTATTTTACCTGAATTTTTTGTTTTCCGAGTATACATGACCTGATCCTTAATTTATCTGTTCATTGTCACTACTTTCTTAGACCAAGGTTAATCTTAAGATATTTTTAAAAATCTGATCTCAGTCTTAAGACTATAGGAGAAACATCAGCCAAAATCAAATTATCATTGACTCAGAGTCCATGAAAAGTACAAAAAGGAGAGCCACAAATCTAGGATTTCCTCTTTATTATTGTAGTTCTCATTTGACCCATTGCTTGGCCCTGCTTTTTTGTCCCTGACTCTGCCCAAGGACCAATGCTTATTTCAAGTGTGTCCTATTGCCTAGAGCAAGTGTCCACAGACCCTTCAACTATTGCTAAGCATTAATCATGAGAACTCCTGGCAGTCCTGCAGAAGAGGGAGAAGAAAGTGGGAGGAAAGAGAGAGGGACAAATCTAAGATCTTGAGGATGAAATATCACCAGTGGCCACCCCGGGACCACCTTTGACATCAGCTGTCTTTTTTGGGGTGGATCTCACTCACACTGTTCTCATTAATTAGATTCATGTGCTTCTGATGTATGGGTCATAACATTCACACTAGCCTTCTCTTGAAGATTTTTGTAAACTTGAACAGATTTCTTCAACTAGTTTCAGCTTTTATAGAAAAGATATTAATTCAAGATAATAACTTATACCAAATCTTGTCTTGTTCTACACCTTTCAAATAAAAGCCTACCTACCTCTGAAAGGCGGGTGATATGTCTAGAACTAAGTTCTGTCCCTCTTGCTCTGGCACATTAGAACTGGTGGTCACATTGCTGTGCTTAAGATGGAAGGTCTAGTCATTTCTACTCAGGGCACGATCCTTGTAAGACTAAACAGTAGGAGCCATGCAACCCCATGGCCTGGTTTGGGATCTCCTTTCCCACCAGCCGCTGTGTTTGGAAACTCTTCTTTGCTCTGGTTTCCCTATTGGTACAGTTTGGATAATAGCACCTGTTTCACAAGGCTGTGTAAGGAAACAAACACGTAAGCGTATTCGATAGGGCCTATCCCGCAGCAGGTGCCTAGCAGGAGCAGGCTAGTCCTGGGGAGACAAGGCAGCACAGTGACTGTGCCCACAAAACCCCAGCTCCTCCCTGGTAGTCCGTGGGGAATTATTTCACTTCTGTGGGCCTCATTTTCTCATCCACAAAGTGGGTAGATAATGTTGTTGATGATGATGGTGATGGTGATGATACTTGTCTCATAGAATTCTTACGAGGACTGAGTGAGTTGGCACATGTGAAGTTTAGAACAGTCCCTGATACTAAGAGGTAATCAGTAAACATTGGTTATCATTGTCATCACTACAATGTTAAGCCCCACTACCTTCAGCAAAAATAAGTTTAGGTAATGTATTAGCGACTCCTAGTAAAAATATTCTTTATTATAAGTTGCTTGCATGTGTGAGTGTGCATTTGTAATTGTTTTGTAGAGTTCTTCCATGCAAAATCTTGACTACCAAATTACATAGTAGAACCTATTAATAGATCCAAGCCACTACAATACCAGCTGGCTTATTTTCCTTCTTAATCATTTAATAAATTGCATTTGCATAAAATCAGAAAGCATAGTAGCAGATACAGAAACTAATTAACAAAATCCAGTTTGAAAGGATCCAAAATTTGAAATTTCTTTGAAAGGGTTCTGTGACTGTGAACTTTGTTTTCCCCTTCCCAAAACAATACATGTGTCGGTATAGTGAGGGTCCATTATGGGAGGAACGTTTGTCTCTTCATGGCTGAAGCTCATGGCATGGTAAATTAAGAAGCTATTTGTTGTTTTTGTTTTTGTTTTTAGATAATAGAATTAAAAATAGGAGTCCATGTTAATGCCACCAAATAGATAAAAGGGAATGAAATGGTGGGAAATACTGGGTCTAATTTTTAATCTTTTAATCTGAAAAGTTCAGAAATGTTTAATCCAGTTTTCATATCTTGCCTGTACTGAGAAATCATGTATATACTTAAGGAATCGTATTTTTTTATATAGATGACCTTTGGTTGGGTAAAACTGTGTAAAATATTCCAGTAGAGGGCCTAAGTCACAGCCAACTATTTTATTATTTTTTTTCCCCTTCAATAGAGAGCAAGTGCAAGCTGGGGGAGGGGCATTGGGAAAGGCAGAAAAAGAATCTCAAGCAGGCTCCATGCTCAGTGCAGAGCCTGATGCAGGGCTCGATCCCAGGACCCTGAGCTTATGACCTGAGTTGAAATCATGTGTCCGAAGCTCAACTGACTAAGCCAATATAGCAGCTCTGGGACTGAAGCAGTCCCAGAAATTTAGATTATATTGTGCAATAAAAACCAATGCACTAGTCACGGAATTGTAATAGCCTGTGGACAAAATTTCAGAAAACTTTTGACAGCACTTGTGACTATTGATTTGTTCGTAAACAAATGTTAGAGATACAGTTGGAAAAAAATGGCCCAAGCAGCCTTTCTAAGCACCTAGAGAAGGTGAAGGAAAGGGGTCAGAAGTTAGTTTTATTAAGGGCAATCTTGCAGATTCTTACCACGAAAATAGAGTAAATCCAAACTACAGTATTTGCTGGAGCCTTTAGAATTTCTGTGTGTGCAACTTCCCGGAGTTACATGCATGGGCATGGCGGAGATGCTGTAGCTGAGTGGAAGGGGACTTGAGAGAAACATACAGCCCAATGATACATGTGACCTATGCGATGGTCCGATAAAATAAAATCACACTTGGGGCTGTGCTCTTGTATTAGGCTATTCCAGTCAGCAAACAGATGGAGCGACAGCATTCTCCTGACAAGAAAAGACACAGAAAACAGGTGATGGGGTTCACGGTACTAGGGGACATGTATGTTTGCTAACGGCCACTTTGAGCGGCTCAGCACACACTAATAACGGCAGTTCCAGATCTCCCGTAACTCTCTCACCCGTCACAGACTTGCTGGTCGGCCTTCGTGACCCGTCGCTGATATTCCGGCACTAAAACTTAATGTCACTGCTTTCTAGCTCTTGGCTCTGTCACCATCCCATTGTTTCACGCAGGCAGCCAGAACCCCTGGTATTTCACTCAGAGATCGGTTGTTGCCTTTCAAGGATGAGGATTTGTATTTTATTTTGCTTATTTATGTATTAGCTATAATGTTCATGGTAATAAATGTTTACATACGTTTGATACACATAACAAAAGTAAGATGTAAACTGCTCTGAAGGGAAGAACAGGGTATCTGAGTGCGTTAGTGTTTATCTAAAGAGTTAAAATTCCAAGCAAAGTATAGTAAACTTCTAAAGTTTATATTTACATCAAAGCCATCTCCTCTGAGCTTTCTTAGTTGAAGAAAATCTATGGTAAACCTTGTAAACTAGGTCTGCTTTTCCTTTCTTCCTTAATTCATTTCCTCTCTTCCTTTCTGTATTTTGCTGAGTTTAGGCTGCAAAAACAGAAGCTGAAAAGAAGTCACAGTCAACGAAGGTAAGTGATTTAAGTCAACTAGTGAGTTATTTGGGTTCTTCGTAATAACAATGAAAATCCAATTTCCTCTGTTGGTGCTATTGAATGGGAAAAGGAATTTTTCTCAGCCAATTTGACCAATTTTGGATTACCTTTTTAAACATGATTATACAGAGCATAAGTAAATAATTATAATAAATATATATATTGTTAAAATGAATATTTTATACATGAAAACAGTATATTTCAGAAGGTGTTTTGTTCAAGATTTTTGTTATAGGTGAAGTAACTATTAAAAAACTGTAGGAGCAAAGAAGAAAGGACAAAGGGTAATGAGCGTCCAATTCCTCTAAAGATGGGACAGCAAGAGTAAATGTGTCTTTTGAACCGAGCACCTACATGATTTACAGATGAGTCTTTCCTAAGAGGCCTGTAGGTTTATCTGAACAGTCTTATCTCAGTTTGTGGAACTAGTTGTCAGTTTCTCAGGAGGCAGCTCTGACTTTCCCTTGGGAATGGCTTTCCTGACTCATGGCTGTCTAGACTGACAGCCAGTCTATATCCATGTAGAGATTGTCCCCAGGTGTCTGCAGGCAGGGCAAATGTTTCTCCTTCATGAGATGCTACATATTACTTCTTTTAAGCAAGTGTGCTTAAGCAAACACTCAGATAAGAATGCAAGTTTTCCTGTGGGAAAGAAAGCACAGAGATGTACTTTAAATGGAGGCAGAGGTGAGGTTATCTGGGTAGAAGGTAATGCTTATCTGATTTTATGTAGGACCTCTGGATTGCTCTTCCCCTCAGGATGATAATTCCATAGTCCACTGTAGAGGAGGAATTCAACAGCAAGCTGGACATTGTCCACTATTCCATATTTAAATGTTTTGACTGTTTATACAATCTCAAGAGAACCAGGTTTCTGGTGTTACCTCCTTCTCTTGTTGTAATACAGAAAAGAGTGTAAATCATTAAATTACAACGTTTATCTCCTATGAAGGCAGATTTTTAAAAGAACTTCTAGAGCGGGATTCCCTGTCAACAAATCCAGAGGTCTCAGTGCTTTGTGTTTAGACCTGCAGTTATCAAATGATCTATATGAATTATAAAACACAGCCAGTAAGTTAGAGTTACATACCTAGTTGAAAAATCTTTCTCAATGAAATACTAAATTTTTCATTACTCTTATCGTCATTATCAGACTGTTGGGAGGATAACTATTGACAGGTAGCCCATGTGTATTTCTCTAAGTGGCCCTTTCCCAAGAGGGGCAGAAGGGTCTAACTGGGATTTTTGTTCTTGAGCCTGTTTGGAAATAATAAAAGAAACACCTCCAATGTAATTGAGATTTTCTCTTTTGAAATTAACAGCCATCTGTAGTTCATGAGAAAAAAACCCAAGAAGTAAAGCCAAAGGAACACAAAGAGGTAAATGATCATCCTTGGGACTTGATAATTGGTGAAGCCTTTTTTTGTATGCGAGGAATGGAATTCTGAACTGTCATTTGCGTTTGTTTTTCTGACTCTAATGGCACCACCGTGTGGCAGTAATAGGATTTGCAGTTTACTAATGGAAGGAAGGATATATATTTCAAATTTTGTACTTAACGTAATCACATTTATGCCACATGAATTGAGATCAATGCAATTCAAAACTCCATAGAACACAACTGTTAGAAACAGTTGGCATCACACAGAGAAAAGCATTGGTATTTTTCATCTTGTTAACAGTGGTGTGTGTGTGTGTGTGTGTGTGTCCCTCTCTCTGTCTGTGTGTTTCAGCCAAAAAGCCTGCCCAAGCACGCATCAGATACAGAAAGTAAGCATGTTCATAAAGAACCAGTGTCCAAATCAAGTGAACAGCCGACATCCAAGAAATCTATAAACCCAAAGGTAAATAAGTTGGATTGCTAAGAAAACACTACCATCAACTAGTGAATAAGATGCAGGTCCTCCATCTACACGGACCTGTGTTGATGAATATATGGAGTTATGCTGAATGTACTCTGTATTGCAATGATTTGGGGCTATCATTTGGCTGGTTTTGCAAATAGCCTTGTGGAAACTTGGCCCTAAGAAGTACATCGGATGGGTTGTGGGGACGTTCAGTCCGGTCTCTACTGCCCAGCGGTGCCCAGTCATGACTGTAAGGCAGTAGGCTCTGGTTTCTCATAGATAGGAAGCACGGGAGTGCTCACCTCCTGGACCTTTCTCCTTAGGGTTATAAAGAGCACACACGATCTGCCTGATCTGCTCTTTACATGGGAATCTGAGAGAGGTGCTGAGAATTTTGTCATAGAAGAGATGAATTTATAGAGCCATAAATAGATTCCATATTTGCACAGCTCATGGAGGTCAGCTGTTAGAAGAATAAACATTTACAGGAAGAACTCTTTGATCAAGGGCTCTTGGAAGATGTCAAGTAGGCCTGCTTCACAGTGCACTTGAAAGAAGAGGGTCCATGTTTCTGGCCCACCAGCTGAATGCAGCCATTATGTGTTTTGTTCAAATCTATTTTGTTTGGCTTACAATATTATTATTTTTTTTTTGAAGATTTTATTTATTTATTTGACAGAGAGATCACAAGTAGGCAGAGAGGCAGGCAGAGAAAGAGGAAGCAGGCTCCCTGCTGAGCAGAGAGCCCGACACGGGGCTCAATCCCAGGACCCTGAGACCATGACCTGAGCCGAAGGCAGAGGCTTAACCCACTGAGCCACCCAGGTGCCCCAGCTTACAATATTATTAAAATCATTTTTAATAAGCTGCCAACAATTCAAGTCACAATGTTTCACATAAAACCAAATTGCCAGCTTCTCTTCAAAAATCAGGTTATATAGCAACAACTGACAGGAGCTTTATACCTGGTACCTGTGGTCCAGTTCATCTCAGTCCCTGCCTGGCCCGCTCGCCTCTCCCTGTGCCTGCATGGACTCTGTCGGCTGTAGAGTGCAGCCTCCCGCGGGGCCCAGTGCTGTGTCAAGTATGGTAGGAGCTGGTAACCCTCCCTCTGCCGGACATCTGTCCTGGTGAACTGGCTCAGTGCTCAGTAGAGATGCTTGCAATGTGTGGTCTTGAACATAGTCATTCAGAGATACTTAGTTCTGTTCATCTTTTTTCCCCACCTGTAGACTAAATCACAGGATGCGATTTCTGCCGGCGGGGAGCCGGTTGGTGGTGGTGTAGCTGCGGCATCCTCCACACCGGCGAAACAGGTGAGCGCACACGGGCGACAAGACTTACGCGGGCCTCGCCACAGGCGGGGTCTGCTCCTGGAGAAGCGCGTGCTCGCTCACGGCCCCTTCCAGCCTGGGCTTTACGTCTGCTTCTCAGGGACCGTTCTGGGTGGTGGTGCTACCACACTCAAATAACCAGTATTTGGGAAAACCAAACATTGCTTTTATGTGGAATTTAGTAAAGAAGGGGACCCATCTAAGGGACGTAGAATGAGTGGAATAGCACAACTGTTAGGAGAATTCATATATTCAAGAAATCTGTCTGGAACACCTGCGGTGGAGAAGACATGGTATTAGGACCAAGAGAAATTAAAATGTGAGGTGACCCAGATCCTGGTCTCAAGATTTATAGCTTTGAAATAAAGCACATAAAATTAGAATATTTGAACGAGCACTTCTTTCAGCTTTCACCAGGGACAGCACCTGTGTTGATAGGAGTAGGTCACCAACAGTCCTGACCTCTGCGTGAGTTGATAGGGGAAGTTTTGGAAAGAAACATTTCAGCTTTCTCAGGAGAGAGGATGTGTGTCCCTCCTCCTCATGATGAGTGAGTCTTGCTTAGATCATTTGAGGAGCTCCTGCAGATGCGATCTGGGAAATGTAAGATGAGAAGTTGTCTGCTGTGTCTGCCCATAGCAAGGCAGACTCCGTAATCAGTTTAGATTTAATCGTGTCTCTCTAGAAATGCTACCGTCTCTCTGGAAATCACAAGCAAGGAATGGCAGCAATAATAAGATGGAAATGAAACTTTTTCAAAAAGTTGCATTTATTTATCTGTTTTCCTGCTTTTCAAAACAGGAAAGGTATCACCCTACAGGCTAAGTGGAGAGGAAAGTCCTAGTGTAAAAGTATGGCATCTCTCCCGGAAACATCAGTTTTTCTCAGATCTTGAAAAGGAGGAGTAATGCAGATATTCTGTGGAGTGATAACAAAACTTACATGAATCTTTACATGAAAATATTCAAATTTTTTAAAAATAAGTTTTTTCTTTCAGCAGACCACTTATATATGACCTTGATTAATTATTTCTCTTTTTTTTTCTTTTTTTTTTTTTAAGATTTTATTTATTTGACAGACAGAGATCACAAGTAGGCAGAGAGGCAGGCAGAGAGAGAGGGGGAAGCAGGCTCCCCGCCGAGCAGAGAGCCCGATTTTGGGGCTCAATCCCAGGACCCCGAGATCATGACCTGTGCCGAAGGCAGAGGCTTAACCCACTGAGCCACCCAGGTGCCCCTGTATATGACCTTGAGACTCGCACTCTCATCCCCATTCTGGGGGTACACGTGACTGTGTGGTATTGATGAGGGGTACTTATATGAAATGGTTTGGAAAAAATGGATAGATTTAAGATAGAGGATTAGATTTGTTCAAAAAGCCTTAAAAATGTCATCAATCTGAAATTTTGTGCTAGGTATAAAGTAGCCAAGGAAAAGGTGAAAGCTAAATAGTAAAATAAGAGACTTCGGTGGAAGTCTGGCGCCCACTGACTTGGGGCAAAGCATTTCCCTTTCCTTTGCCTCTGATTTGTCCCCCATAAAATAGGATTGGTCAGACCTTCCTTTTGGAGAGTGAGGGGTATGTACTGTGTTTAAAGCACTGTGGTGTGACCACAGGACACCCTAGCTGCAGGCTAGCTTGTGCAAGGGCAGGAAGAAGACTGAATCCCCGGGGACTGCATTCCGGCGCAGTTTAAGACAGGCCCCTACAAGGAGTTCTTGGGTTGAGGACCCGAGGGAGGGATTCTGTGAGTTTGCAGGCATCCACCGGACTCTGAGTAGATCAATTTGAGTTGGGCATTAAGGATGACTAGAATTGCGGGCTTGCAAATGCATCGGAGTGGAAAAGTGTGAGGTGTGTTCTGGGTACAAAGTGCATTCCACTGTGGGTGGGGCACCAGGGAGGTGAGCAGTGGGACTGTAAGACCAGAAAGACGGGTCCCGGCACAGCTGGGGAATGCTGAGAGCAGCTTACAGGGGTGGTAGCTATTCAGTGTCGAAGGTTCAAGAACAGACGAATGATGGGAGTGCACCCAGCTATAGGATTGGGCAACCGCAGTGGATGGATGGAATGGGAGCAGAGACCAGAAAGCTGGCCACGGACCGCTGCCCTGGTCCTGAGGAGTCCTAATTTAGTGTAACTTAGCACTGAGATAGAATGAGGTAGTGGGAATGTAGAATGTAGGAGGCATTGCCAAGGGAGAATCTTCCAGTTTTAGAAAATGATAGCCTGCGGTAGGCAGTGGTAACGTCAACTCTGAGATAATCTGGGGCTTCAGGGTCTGCATGAACAAGGGTAGGTAACCCTAAGGCGAGGCAAAGGAGTGGAGGGCTCTGTCAGGTTCCTGCAAGCCCAAGACCTGCTCCGATGCTGAGAGTGAATGCCTTCCTAAATTGTGAGCTGGTCCCCAGTTACCACTGACCGGTGGACAGAGTCAAGAGGTTGAGCATGAAAAGCGGTCTGAGTTTGGACAGGCTGATTTGGAATGTTGGGGAGAGATGTGTAGCGAGGCAGTTGAAACGAATGTGGTTTTGAACTCCAGGAGAATGGAGAGTGTGAGCAGAAGGAGGTTGGGAGAGAAGGAACAGATAGGAAGGAGTATCTGCATAGGGTTATGGTTGAATCCTGGAAGTGGATTCGGTTGCCCAGACTCAGCCTCTCACCCTCTGGCCCCCATGGTGTTCTTGATAATTGCAGTCATCACTTAGTTAGCACTGAATCATACAACATGTACCTAGGTGGTGCTTAACACATTGCGGAGTACCGGCTCTCATACTCAGTAGATGGGTTTCTCCAGTCCTCACAAGGCCCCAAGATAGATCGTGCATGTCATGCGTGATGGTCCTGAGCTACAGAAGAGGTTGAGCTGCCTGAGGGCTCATGCAGCCAGTGCATGGGAGCTGGTGGGTTCTCCACCCCCCATGTTCTGCTGCCTGCATTCCAGAGACATCCAAGTGCAATGGTGTCCTGCTGTCTTCAATCCGACCTCTTCACCCATCTAGTTCCCACCAGTCCCTGCAAGCATTCAGCCCTGGCCCCAGAGGATGATTTTGCTTAAGACCCCAAGCACAGGGCAGAAACATGTACAGTGGGTAGGGTTGGGGGCAAAGCAGAAGAGGTGGCAGAGACCGGATGGCACAGATGCCAGGGGAGGGCTGGGATGCCCTTGGCCGCAGCTGCCGTGAGAGAGGAGTTGGGAGAGGGGTGCTTCCTGAGGTCAGACTTGAGAGACGATTCTGTCTGGGGGAAGCATGGAGATTGCGGATCGGAGGGTTATTAGCAGTGTTTGAAAGAGCAACTGAAACAGTGCTGGGAAGGAAATTCTTTGTAGGGAGATGAAGAAAGGAGTGCCTGATGAAATGCTAAAGCCAGGAGTGTGGAGGTCTTACTGTGTGCAGGCACAGACTGAAAGAGCAATGGGGAAGTGGCCATTTGGAGAAAAAAGTCCTGAGTGCTGCAGGCTGACTGTGGGCTCCTGGAGGGCAACCAGGAGCCGGGAGGAAAGAGATAGCAGTTCTGGATTCAAACCTTGGTCTCTCCTTTACTGTGTGACCTGAGAAAAATTACTTAACCTCTCTGAGTCTTGCTCTCCACATCAGTAAATGAAATTAATGTTATTTACACTGCTCTGATTGAGGAGAGAATGCATACAACGTGTTAACCTGTCATGGAGCAGGTGTCCAGTATATGTTCGACGCTACTGATCCTTTGAATTTTATTGAATTATTTAATAATTTGATTTGAATTTGTTAAATTATTGAATGAAGATATGTGAGGATTTTTTATTTCTTTCTAAAACCCCACCAGAAAAAAGAAAAGAAATCGTCAACGTCAGCTGTACCAGTTGAATCCAAGCCGAGTAAACCATCTGGGAAGGTAGGAAGATAGCAGTGTGTTTCTACATAAGACACTTATTTATTCAGGGTCTCTATAGTTGTTCTTGATCTGATTTTTTTTTTTCAAGGGCAAACCATGTGAGGTGGGATTTACTTAAAGACCTTTCTAATGGGGGCACGTGGGTGGCTCGGTGGATTAAAGCCTCTGCCTTCAGCTCAGGTCATGACCCAAGGGTCCTGGGATTGAGCCCTGCATCGGGCTCTCTGCTCAGCAGGGAGCCTGCTTCCTCCTCTCTACCTGCCTCTCTGCCTACTTGTGATCTCTGTCTGTGAAATAAATAAAATCTATTAAAAAAAAGACCTTTCTAATGAATTATTGCTATAAGCTGAAAGTGTGATGGGGGGGTATGTTTGTAGCATTTTATATTCTAACCCTCTCTTCTGAGAACTCGATTACATCCTATGAAGTTTACATTTCAGTTTCTCTCTTGGAAATTTGACTTCTTTAACCAGAGGTGTTCCTAAAGAGTATAAGGCACTTCTTCATTCTGAAATTCCCAAGTGAATTGGTCTAAAGCTAAGAGGTCCCAAATTATATGACATGATCAGGGGAATTCCTTAAATTGTAGTGGGAATATGGTGGTTGAAGGGGAAAAAAAATTAATCATTTTTTAATCTGAGTTAAGCAAAGTAAATAAAGGGTCTTTCCCAGAATTCTTGTTTTCTCTTTTAAATACAGCATACTGTTCACACTGAATCATTTTTAACCTCAGATAGGATGGAGGCACTCTTTCATTCATTATACTGATTAAAGCACATATCAGCAGAGTAAATTGTCACTTCTTGTAAGCTTAACATCCGTTTTGCATAATTTGCTTTGTAAACATCCTCAGGCAAGCAAGTGAATAAAAAACCCACAAATGAATGAAAGAACACAGGCCATCCATTTTTTAAATACTCTGTTTGGAAGAGGAGCTGTATAGAGATTTTGTTAGAGTTCTTTGTCAATATGAAACTCTGAAAAACTGCTGATAAGCAATAAATATCAAGCCATTTTTCCTATTGCATACAGTAACATACTATTACACTATTCTTTTTGTTGTTGTTTGTTTTGTTATTTTGTTTTTAACTGTTATTACACTGGACTGGCAGCTTTAACAAACTATCCATTTGTTCATGTAGTTAATGCCATTAGACTTACTGACGTTGTGATTTTTTAATTTTTAAGGGGCTGAAGGGCAGAGGGAGAATCTTTTTTTTTTTTTTTTTTAAGATTTATTTATTTGATAGACAGAGATCACAAGTAGGCAGAGAGGCAGGGAGAGAGAGCAAGAAGAGGAAGCACGTTCCCTGCTAAGCAGAGACCCTGATGCGGGGCTTGATCCCAGGACCCTGGAATCATGACCCACACTGAAGACAGAAGCTTTAACCCACTGAACCACTTAGGCTCCCCAGGGGAGAGAGAATCTTAAGCAGGCTTCCTGCCCAGGGTGGAGCCTTACACAGGGCTGAATCCTATAACCCTGAGATTGAGTCCAGAGCCAAAACCAAGAGTCAGACACCCAACCGAATGAGCCACCCAGGTACCCCTGAAGTTATGATTCTTACCTGAACATGGCTTTCTGTTCTTCCAACCTAGAATGTGTACTCTAGGACCTTATGTAATAAAGTCAATCAGAGACCAAATTTTTAACTATTTTGATGTTTGAAGAACCTTTCATATTTGGTGTTTTTCTGAACAGAATGTTCGTTTTATTGTTTCTGGGTTTTTTATTTTTTTGTTTTTGGTTTCCTCTTTTTTTGTTGTTTTCTTGTTTTTTTTTTTGTTGTTTTGGGTTTTTTTGTTTTGATTTCTTTTCTTCTTTTTTTTTTTTTTTTTTTTTTAGTTAAAACATCAGAAGTGAAATATATATTGCAAATAGCATTTAAATACCTTCTTTCTTTCTTTTCTAGTCAGACATGGATGCTGCTTTGGATGACTTAGTAGACACCCTAGGAGAACCTGCAGAAACTGAAGAAGATAACACAGTGTACACTGGACCTGAAATTTCAGTACGTGATTTTGATTTCTGTAAAGATTCATACTTATTGGGTAGAAAAGCAAGTAAGTTCATGGCCATGTGGCACCAAAGGATACCTAATGTTCTGTTGCATGGAGAGAAGTAGGACGGTGTCGCTGTCAATGCCAACTAAAAGTGCTGGGAATAGAAATGGTTTGTTCTATGGTAGCTCTACTTTTAACATTGATTCAGCAAACATTGACTGATTGTCCATGTTGTGACTGACGCTGGGAATCACCTTCTCAGGTCACAAAGATTTTTTTGACCTTGAGATTTAAGTTTATTGGACCTGAACTTCTTTTGATTTTCAGAGACTTCCCATTCGATGACTTGAACTTATTTTGACTTCCAGAAATTTACCACCCTCCGCTCATCTCCATTCCTAACTCCTAAAAAGCGAAAAGATTACACATCCCTTGATATTAAAAAGATTAAAAAGACATGCCATAGACTGGAGGAAAATACTTGCAACAGAAGTGACAAAGGGTTTGTTTCTAGAATTTATGAAGAATTTTTAAATGAAAAAGACAACCCACTAGAAAAGCAGAAGAAAACTTGTTTGGCTAATAAGGCAGTGAAATTCTCTCATAAGTAGAGAAATGATACTAAGATACAGAGAGAGCATTGCCTACTCCTCAGATTGGCCCAAGTGTGGAAGTCTGACAACTCGTGTGGGGCTCGTGGGTATTGAAGATGTGCTTATTACCCTTCGTTGGCAGTTCACCTCGAGAGAGTTTCCCTGGAGGGGGTCTTGCCCAGGTGTTCCAGGAGTTACAAGAGCAGATGGAACATTCAGAAAGGATTTTGGACAACAGCAGACAGCATAATATAGTGGAACACTTTATAGTGGTTAAAATGAATTATACATGTATCAACATGGATACATAACAGAAACATAATTTTGAATAAAAACACAGAATATCTAGAATATGATGCCATTTGTTTAACATTTGAAAGGATGCAAAGTAGTGCTTAGTAGCAGCCCATATGCTAAAAATGGAATGATACAGAGAAGTTTAGCATGACCCCTCTGTAAGGATGACACCCAAATTAGTAAAGCATTCTGTACTTTTTCAATTAAAAAAAAAAAAGGCAAAGTAATGCTCTATGTTGTTTGTGGATGCCTGTATAGGGAATAACTGTTTTACAGTGTGCTCAGTTTTAAGTCCATAGCTATAATAAAGTTCCAGATGGGGACTTTCTCTGGCTGACAAGGAAGGTGGATGAGATTGTAGCCAGTTAAACAGGATACATTATCTGATTCTTTTTCTCTTAGAAATTACATCTGAAAGACTTGGATATTAGGTTATAGAGAAATGTATTATTAACTGTAACATTGCATGTATTGGTAAATAAACAATGAAAAACTTTTTAAAATAAAATATGTTTTAATATGACTCAAATTTAATATAGTGGCTTGAATATTTTCTAGTATCACATATGGGTTAAGCTGATTAAATAAAGTGTTGTATAAACTGAGAATTTCAGTGTTGTGTAAAGCATTGGCTTTTTAATGGCTTAATTTCATTTCTATAGCTCCATAAATTACTAACAGAAACAGTAATATAGAATATGCATATAACATTCTCAACTAATTAATTACATAATATCCCTGTGTGTGGTTTTTATTGCAGGATCCAATGACTTCTACCTACATAGAGGAATTAGGTAAAAGAGAAGTTACACTTCCTCCAAAATACAGGGAACTTTTGGCAGTAAGTTAAATAATCATTTACTTTTACTTTACTGTGTGCTTTTTGGAACATAATCATTATCCCATCAATATATTCACGTTTTTTTAAATTTAGAAAATATGGTGGGGCTTGTGAAATAACTACAAGGACTGCCAGTGTATCTGTTTGCTAGGGCTGCCATAGCTCAGTCCACAGGCTGGGTGGATTGCAACATAGAAATACATCTTCTTACAGTCATGGAGCCTAGAAGACTGGAGTGGGTGTGGGCAGCCTGGGTGTGAGGGAAGGAGCTGAGGCCTCCCTCCTTGGTCTGTGCATAGGCCATCTTTCCTCAGCATCTCTGGGTCCATGTTTCCCCACTTCGGTAAGGACAACAGGCCTATGGAATTAGTGCCCATCCTAATGTTCTCGTTTAACCTCCATGACCTCTCTAAAGGCCCAGTCTCCCAATATAGTCACATGCTGGAGTGCTAGGGATTTAGGACTTCAACAACATGACTTGGGAAGACACAGTTCAACCCATAATGCTCACTGAGAAGTGCATTTTGCCTGTTGTAAAAATTAATTTGGGGCTCTCCACATGATCAAATTAATGTTTGTTTCAGAAAAAAGAAGGTATCACAGAGCCTCCTCCAGACTCCTCGGTGAGTTTACATAAATGTCTTCTAAGATCCAAGTTAACCTTTTTTAAAATCTTTAGTTGTGGGGGACACCTGGGTGGCTCAGTCAGTTAAGTATCCGACTCTTGGTTTCAGCTCAAGTAATGATCTCAGGGTTATGAGATCGAGCCCCACGTCAGGCCCTTGCTCAGCAGGGCGTCTGCCCCTCCCCTCACTTGAGTTCGCTTTCCCTCTCTCTCAAATAAATAAATCTTGAAAAAAAATCTTTACTTGGGGGATGGAGCATCGATTCTCTATATTGTGTCTGTGGCTCATCTCCAAATCAGATTAAGTTTTCATCTGTTCCGAGGAAGAGATGGGCATGGGGTTATGTCAGTGCTCGTGGTTTCCTGTGGAGTTTTTCTGAAGGGAAGAATGGAGCCAAGAAAGTTGTGGGGCAAAATAAATGTTAAGAAAAACAGATGAAAATATCCTAACATGGAATCCATTTAAAAGAGTTGGAAATGGGAAACTAGGATGCGTGAGCAGCCATTCCCTTCCAACACAGGCTTTCATCTGAGTTACTGGATAACGTACCTCATTTGGTAGCAAAGGAATGCCAAGTCCTTCTTCATTTGCTGAGTTTGTATTGTGGTCCTTAACTGGAATGACTGTCATGTGTCCCACATCATTTAGAAGCCCATGGGCCCCAACGATGCCATAGACGCTTTGTCGTCTGACTTCACCTGCAGTGCTCCTACCCCTGGTGGAAAGAAAGCAAAGGAAGAGGTATTGTTTTCAAAATAATTGGGGGGGGCAGGAAAAGGGGTGGAGGAGCTTCTGAGAAGGCATGTCACATTTTCAGACAACTTCTTTGTAGTCCTGGTTTTTACAGTGACTCTTCTTTTACCTCTAAGTCTAACCATTTGTGCTTTGCCTTTCAGAAATCCACAGGAGAAGAGGTTTTAAAAGCTCAACAAGCCACGGCAATCAAAAGTGCTGCTTCATCCCAAGAGAAAAAAAGAAAGGCAGAGGAGGTATTAAATAATGATTTCTTAGAAAGTAACCATGGTCCGTCTGACAGCACTTGCTTTTCTGAGGCTGCAGGAGCTGATTCGGGATAATCCCCCCAGAGCATTGTTCATGATTTGGAGCATCTTTTTCTCTTCTGGTCTGTGTGGACCAGTGGACCTGGTCAGGGTTCTGTGGATTATCTCCAGGCAGGCCTTCTGTGTTTCTACAAGTGCTGTTCACGATGGCAACACACTTTTCTTGGTTGTGAAACAAGAGTCTCTCACCATTAAAAAAAAAAAACATAGGAAGACAAGACCCCCCAAAAATGGTACTCTCAGGATGTAAATCTTCAGTGACCTTTTAAATGGTGTTTGACCTGTGGGTCACCAGTGGGACATTTTCCTAGCTGCTTCTGTTCACTTCTCTGAACCATGATCACTTAATTGTCATGAAGCTGGCACGTCGGTCCTGCAGCTCTAGGCTGGGTGAGAAAGCGGGCTCTGTCTGCTGACAGCACAGACCTGAAGGGGGGCAGTGTCTGTTGGATCTGCTCTGTCTCTCCATTCCTGCAGGGGACAGTTTATTTTTATCTGGTGGGCTCAGCACAGCCCTGACAGCACCACACCCTGAGAGTGGGAGTTCCCACAGCCATCAGCCATTGTGCCTTCAGAGAAGGCTGCGGGGACCACTCCGGGTTTCCCAGCTTCCTGGGCTTAGCTAGTTTGCTAAGGGACAGGGTTGCTGAAATTATTTTTAGAGACACGTTTAAAAAAAAAAAAAAAAAAAAAAAAAAAGAATACCAGAAAAGTGAAAGTTGACTTCTTACAGCTTTTCTTTTGATACAAGTATTTCATAGTAATATTATCATAGTTATAGCTTGATAACTAAGGGTTGAAGTGTGCCTGTGAGGGTACACGCCCTGTAAGGCACTCCAGAAGTGTCTCAGTCCTAGTTTCTCTCACTGGTAATTCTCTTCTCTTTCTCTCTCCCGCTGGGTTTCAGATAACATTGCCTTCCGAAAGTCCTTCCCTTATCCACGGCTCCTACATTTGAAATTGGGGTTTCACAAAGTAGTGGACGGATGGTTCAGGCTGAGGAGATGTTCTCTTTTCTAATGCACAGAACTTTTCCTTTTCAGCAGGACGCAATGAGTGACGAAGCACTGGAGGCTCTTTCAGCGTCGCTGGGCAGCCGGAAGCCAGAACCCGAGCTCGACCTCAGCTCCATTAAGGAAGTCGATGAGGTACTGACCTTGGAGTTGGTGTATAGAGCTTGTCAGTCTGCAGGTTATGAAACTAAATGCGGTGTGCATGTTTAGAATTCTCACACAGCTTTTCTTTATTGGAGATAAAAGACCAACTGCTCTTCATTCTGTCTTACTTTCAGAGTCTGGTTAACTCAGATCTTCGTTCCTAGGTAGTTAGCAACCAAGAAGGGTCGTTGAGAGTATGTCTTATAAACCATCTAGACTTTTAATACTTAAAGTGGATGCTAGTCCCCTCTGCCACTGCTTCAGTGACACCTGATGAACCGAGATAACATGGAGGCAGGGGCCTGGTGGAGAATAAGTTTGTCTGCCCTTGGGGATGTGGAAATTCATATTTTCAGAAGGGTGCCAGGTGCTTCTCTTCGTAAGGAAGGAGGGAGAATGCTGTCGATGGGACAGAGAGAGCCTTCTTTTTATAACTATGGAGAAAAATGTGGAAAATCATGTCTCAAATTAGAATGAAATCAAGCAACAATTAACTCTATAACTGGAGTTCCTGTGTGCGCCGAGTGTGATGCCGGGGTGGTATTTATCCCACCACACTTCAACATCTTAACAAGTCTTCTGAGCCAAAGCAAGTTTATATTTGGTGAGAAGCATTCTGACATTAAATTACAGTTTGTAAAGAGTTTTTCAACTGAGTCATCTGGGATGGAAGAGGAGGGAAAAGAGGGAGTTGTCCGTGGGCATTGCCAACGAGGCAGTGGAGTTGGGGGACATGGAAATCTAGTCCAGGGGACCCTGAGGAGCACCAGCCTATCAGCGCAGGGAGGGGCACTGGCAGGTGTTGCTGTCACAATGCTGCTGCCTCTGCTGTCACTTCCTGTTCTGAACCACTGAGGAAGGTGAGTCTCACGACTCCCGGCAACTCTCCCTGAGTCTAGGACTCCTCTGGTCCAAAATGGGCCAGTTTCTATCTTCAGCTTTCTTTGAGGGCTTACCGGGCGCAGTGTGGCACGACAAGCTTTGTGAAGGCGAACACAAGGGAGCGGGGGAAGCAGTCCTTGTCCTCCAAGACCAAGTAATGTATTGAAAAGAAGGGGAACTTTCCTATGCAAGACACCTAATGCAAGACACCTAATTAGAGCAGCCGCCTAGACCAGATGTCTCAGGGAGAGGGTGGTCCTGGCCAAACCCTAGGGTGGGGTGGGGGTGTCAGACCAGGTGGAATTGTGCTGTTCTGCCCCCAGAGAGCTCCAGGACAGTGAGCCCCTTGCCCTTTTGCTTCAGGCTTTTTACTCGTAATTGGTGAGATTTAGTAAGACAGTAATTTGGGGTGGGAAGGTATAACGTTAAATCTCAGGACAGAATCTTAGAGCAACTAAAATCAGATCAATAAAAGTAAAAAATGTTACATAGAAATGACTTCTTAAGCAGCTGGGGTGAGTAGTTTTGGGTATGCATATAAATGTACTAGATTTCCTCTAGAAGACCTCCACCGCAGTCAGCTAAAATTTTAACTGAATGAATTGTTCTTTCTACTAGTTTCCACATTCTTTGCTGCTATTTTCCACTAGTTTTCCTTTTTAATTATGTACAAAGTATAAATAATTCCTAAGATCTTCCAGTCCTGTGAATTCTTAGGTTTAATTTTTAGCCCCAGTAGTGAATGTATTACTTCCCGGATAGTGTGGTGTTTTGATAAGCCTCGTTAAGTTGCATATCCCATAGGAGTCCAGAGCCATTCCAGTACATTCCACACTAGATGGTCTCCTTGGAAAAGCTGTGTGATGCTTCAGAGAAGGCATCCATGCCTACTCACCATTCTTATATCCTAACAGAAAATCGGTATCTATAATGATACCTGATTCACCTTCACAGCCAGCACTTAGCACGGTCTTGTGCTCGCCAGTCGACAAAGCACATAGACACACTGGAATCTGGTACAGTTTTCACTGCATCACTCATGAAGTACGTGAAGTGATATCTTCTTATCTGCCTTACCAAACTGTTCTGTGTTTTATTCCCCGCCTCCATTTTGATCAGGCAAAAGCCAAAGAAGAGAAACTAAAGAAGTGTGGTGAAGATGAGGAAACCGTCCCATCAGAGTACAGATTAAAACCAGCCACGGTACATTTTATTGTTGTTGGTCTTGGTTTAAAGTGAGGGTGGTGGACTAACCATTTCTGTAATTTTTCTTTGAAAAAATACACACAAATACATGATGGAAAATGTTTCAATTCTCATATGTGCTTATATGTGGGAAGTTTCTCCCTTTTAGAAATACCCAGGATTATGAACCCCTGTCTCCAGAAAATGAAAACAATTGTAGGAATGAGATCTACCTCTTCCCCTGGGTTGGAGAACAGAGATTTCTTTTTTTTTTTTTTAAATAGTTCAACTCTTTATTCTGATCCTTGATAAGAAAAAAAAAGAACCCTGAGAATTTTTTTCACTCGAATAGAAGAAATTCACCCAAAACCAGATCACTCAAATAGAAGAAAAAAAAAATTCTCTTCTCATATCCTTCCTTAAAAACAAACTTAACAGGCCATGAAAAGAGTGTTTTATTTCATTTTCAGTGAATTTTCTATTTTATTTTCAGGATAAAGATGGAAAACCACTATTGCCAGAGCATGAAGAAAAATCCAAGGTTAGGAAATGATTCTTCCAATAATCAAAAAACAAAACTGAGTTGTGATATGAGTATGAGTGGATGAGTTGTGATAATTTTGACAGAATTTCCCAATGGAGACTCGAATGCCAACCTAGTATTGAAGAAAGGGGAACTTGTGATGGTGACCCTTGGCTCATATCTCTGATTCCTTTACACATATTCTAATGATGATTCTCCTCATGAATGATGACTAGGATGTTGTGGGTTTCTAGGTGATATTCACTGGATGTTGGGAGCTGAGGTCAGGATGGTTCAGGTTTGGCATCATGACATCAGCTACTCTAATGATTCTACTCTGCCTTCCCTTAAGCCATATAGTTGCCAGTTAAGATAAAAATAAGCAGCAACATTTATCAATCACTTATGACGTGGCTGACATTGCACAGGATGCCTGTCAATGTGTTACCTTGTTGGGTCCTCACTGAATGCAAAAGGCACCCTTATCATTCTCATTTTACATGTGAGGAAACAGAGCCATCTTGAACAGTCCAAGGTTACACAGCTAGAAAAGAGCAAAGCCAGGACCCAGAACTCAGGCTGTCCAACACAGAGGCATGGCTTTTCAGTCACAACAGTTCTGTTATAGATGACTGGTAGCAGTCAAAATTCCCACATGCTCTAAATGAATTTTATCTGAAGGAACTAGGGATAGGAGAACTTTCCTGCCCAGTTCCCAGACAGTCTTAGGAAAGGAGTATATGACCCATGTTTTCTGAGCTGGTCAGAAGGAAGTCACTAGGAAATAGTTTAAAAAAAAAATTACCTAAGAAGGAAACTAATACAGATCTTCATCGGAAAGAATAGGCAGTTTTATTTGAACAGAATCCTTCGGAAATTGAAAGATCAGGAAAACTTTGGACTAAATGAATCATAAACACTTCTGTGATACTCGGGTGTCCAGTATTCTTTAGGTATAGCATGACTTTTAGCTTACATTTTAAATTTTAAAAATATCCCCCAAATTTTGGTTTTAGATCCCAAAGTATGGCCTAATGTGTGTTAACAAAAAAATTCTTTGAAAACCTTGTTTTTAACAAAAAAAAGTAGTCCCTTCATAATGTAATGTTTCTTATATTACAGCCCCTGAGTGAATCAGAACTCATTGATGAACTTTCAGAAGATTTTAACCAGCCTAAAAGTAAAGGAAAACGATCTAAGCCATCTGAAAAAACAGAAGTATGTTTCTAAAAATACATGTCTCTAATTCTGTGGTTTTTAAAAAAAAGACTTGTCTATAATCTGAAAAATGTGAGGCCCAAATGATTTTAGCATGAAGGAGTTGATGGAGAACGTTTGTGCCATCTCTTTTATAGGCAGTTTTCTTTTCTTTTATAAAAGATTTTATTTATTTACTGGTCAGAGAGAAAGGGAGATGGAGAGAGAGAAGAAGCAGGGGGAGCGGCAGGCAGAGAGAGAAGCAGGATCTCCACTGAGCGAGGAGCCTGATGCAGGAGTCGATCCCAGGACCCTGGGAACAGGACCTGAGCCGGAGGCAGATGTTCCACCCATGGAGCCATCCAGGCGTCCCTGCAGGCAGTTTTCATCTTGGCTTTTTCTAGATGTTCTTTCTTTTCCCAAACGGACCCTGATATTCTTACAATGGGAGTCCTATAATAATCCCTTCAGGAAAGCGTTCACACGCCTGCTTTCCTTTCTGTTCCTCCTCCAGACACTGACCTAGTTCAAGTTGTCATCAGCATTCACCTCGTGGTGGCAGGGGCCTCTGTCAACAGTCTCATTTCAGTCCCTCTCCTATGCCCCTAAAGTTAGTGCTTCCCAAGCAAGCATGTTAGTAGCCACATCATTCCCCTGCTCCAGTCCTCGGAAGCTCCCCATTGCCCACAGAATAAAAGTCCCTGCTTAATGTGCTCTGGCCTCAGCTTCCGTCCCTACCAAGGTGTATCCTTCCATTACTAAACTGTGACAATAATTGTGTGTGTGAGTCCTTGGCTTTTCTCATGGGGTCCTCCTGTGTGGAATAATCTTCCCTCCTAATTTGGGGTCATCTAAAATGTCAGTCATGCCTTTAAAGCTCTTCTCAAAATAGCCTTTGTCTCCTCCTCTTCCCTCCCCAAAGGTTACCTCTCTTCCAGACGTTCCTACAGAATACACCACACCCGGGGCTCTGTTGTTCATTATATATCCCTGCTAAGTTATTTATCACAGGCAGGGTTTACCTGTCTAGGTCTTCCCCTCTGACATGTCTACCTACTAATAGTAATAGTAAATAGTAAATTTAGTAAATTTATATTTACTAAAAAGTACTCAATAATGTTTAAAAATACTATTTTTTATATTTACATATTTATATATATTTGTATATTTAAATGTATTTAATATAATTTAATATAAATATAATTTAATATAAATATATTTAAATATATTTTAAAAATAATATTTAAAAAATACTAAATATATTTACTAAAAAATAGTAAATGGTAGATAGTAAAATAGTCAATAGTAAGTTCTTTGAAAGAAGAAAGAGCATCTACTGAGCGCCCTACATATAGGATAAGCTTTTGTAAGTGTCTGGATTAAAACCAGTTTGTCTGAAATTGAACTCCTGTGATAAAATAAGATAGCACAGTGGTTCTCAGATTTTCGTACCAAGATCACCTGAGGGTTTGATAAAACACAGATTGCTGGGCCTCACCTCCAGAATTTCCATAGTAGTTGGGGTGGGGGCCCAAGAATTTGCATTTGTAATAAGATCCCTGGTTGTTGCTGGTCCGGGGAACATACTTTGAGAACCCCTGGGATAGTCTTACTCCCTTGCATTTGTACATACCTACTTACAATTGATAAGGTGCCCTTAAATATATAAAAATGATGCATTTATAAAAACGTTGTGTTACATAATTGGCATATGATATATATTATATAAAAATAATATGCATTATCATAGTTGCGGATTTTGTTGCGCTTACAGTGTTCCTACGTAGTATGCAAAGCACTGGGTATGTTTTATCTCATTGAAAGCCTCACGTTGACCCTTGAGATGTAGGTACTATCCTTGTTCTCATTTTGCAGATGTGGAAACTGAGTCTCAGAGAGGTTCAGTAACCTACCGAAGGTAAAAGGTAAAACCAAGTTGAAATAATGGTAGAAGAATTTTAACACACCTTGATGATTCAGTATTCAGCAGTCCTTCAGCATTTAAGAAACTCAGGCTCACAGCCTGTCACGTAGGAGAGCCTATTGTTTTTCTGTTCTTGTTCAGTCCACTGACCAGGCATTTCTAGAAACCCTTCATTGGGCTTCCTTCTCTCCGCAGGACTCTCAGCCTGCTGCCCTAACTCCTGTGAGCGAGGCCGTGTCTCGGACTTCCCTGTGTAGTATACAGTCGGCGCCGCCCAAGCAACCCACCTTGGTGAGTGATCCCCTGGACACAGGGCGAAGTCTTGAGAGCACAGTGTTTGTCCTCCTGTGCGCTCGCTGCTGTGTATTACCATCAGGCTATTTGATTCTAGCAAAATAGGGAAATCTTAGAGAGCTCTAGTATCTCCTGTTCTCGTGGCTTCATGGTGTGTGACAAATTCAGGCTCGATTTAAATTTTTAATTAAACTGCTGCAAGTGGTGTTTTTCCGTTCACCTTCTGAAAGGCTTTCTGCTGCCTTTATTGTGGTTATTGTGGATAATCACGCTTTTTCACTTTCCCATATCCTGCAAGCGTGTTTGAAGCTTCACGAATGGCCTCCTGCTCTCTCCGGTGGGATAATCCGCACAGGACCCAGCAGGACTTCCCCCAACTCTCACCTGAAGGGAGGTTCACTCAATTCCTTCCCGTTTTTCTTCTTGACCTGCCTCTCTCGAATGCCCTAACTTTTGTGTGAAGTATAGTAATTAAGTAGTTGTGTCTTTCCTTTTGATCTCAGTGGGTTTTGTGTTAGCAGGTAGAATCGGACTCAGAGTAACAGCTGATGGCTCTGGGCTTTCTTACTACAGACTTAGTGCACCTCCACTCTGGAGAGTTAACTGGTTGTAGATGCTTGATGCTATCTTTTTTTTTTTCTTTCAGATTTTATTTATTTGACAGAGATCACAAGCAGACAGAGAGGCAGGCAGAGAAGGGGGCGAGGGGAGCAGGCTCCCCGCTGAGCAGAGAGCCCGATGCAGGGCTTGATCCCAGGACCCTGACATCATGACCTGAGCCAAAGGCAGAGGCTTTAACCCACTGAGCCACCCAGGCGCATATCTTCTCATTAAACTTTCACAAGGATATTAGAAGCCCCGTTCTGATATCTGTCTGTTACAGGTGAGGGAAATGAAGCTTTGAGTTGATCTTGAACAATCCACTTAACTTTTCAGAGCCTGGGCTCCTGCTCTTAATTCCTTGAGCATCTAGTGTGGATGTGGCCAGATAGCAAGCCTTTAACAGTACATTTTGATCTTTCTTGTATGGAAAAAGGGCAGGAGGAACTTGGCCAAAGGGACCCGCCCTCAGGAGGAATTGGGAAATACAGAAAGGAGGGAATGATCACACTAAGAAACTGGAATAGCACTGTTTTCCTGAGGAGAACAGTGAGCCAAGGACAGGCCAGCACAGAGGGGTAAAGCGTTTGGTGCAGTTGGGTTTAGTGCATCTAGTTGTTCGAGAAAACGGGGTGAAGAGATTGTGGGACCCGTGCCCTGAGTGCCCTGAGTGGCTTCTTCCCACCAGGGACATTCTTGGTGCCAAGGGAAAATCCCCTCAAAGGTCAGGGTCTCCCTCTTGCCTTCCATAGGATACGACTTCTTTTTTGAGATCTCTGGGTACGCTCCAGAACTTGGACATTGTGGGAACGAAGACCCAGGCCACGGTGGTGAAGACTAGGAAAAGAGAGGAGAATGTGGGATGAGCTTGTGAGGAAAGTAAGAACAGAGGTGGTGAGTGGAATCAAAAAGACAATAGCCAAAATTCCAGAGCAGAACTCTGTGACCTAAGTGAGCGTCCTCCACCTCTTGTGCCCCAGGTGCCAGCCAGGACCTCCAAGGGTCCCTTCCTTGCCCTTTTGAGCCTGACTCCAGGCATCAAGCACTGGATGTTTAGTGCACAGGAAAGGGCTCTGCTTTTCCATTTTCTGACCATCTTTTCTGGGCATCTGCTCCGTCTGCTCTGGAGACCATGGTCGCTGAGATTACCGTCCCTGAAGTTAGTTGGCATTTCTGGAATTGTGACAGCCGTGGGTGCCAGAATGAGTAGCCACGGAGTGTGACAAATGTCAGAGGACGCAACAAGGGCTTGAGGATTAGTGAGCAAAAGGAAGCAAAGAGCAGGAGAAGGAGATGAATGCGTGTGTACCCCGTGTGTCTCTTGTTTGTGTAAGAAGAAAGTTTATTGAAATCCAGAAATGCGAGTTCTAGTTGTGAATTTGACAGCATGAAATACTACAGAAATTGAAGTTTCAGCCCTTAGTCCTGTTTCCAGATTGCTTCATTCTTAAGACTGCTATGTTTCCTAGCCTTGCTACCTCTGTTTGGTATATTTATTTTTTTAAAAAGATTTTATTCATTTATTTGACAGAGTTCACAGGAGGCAGAGAGAGAGAGGGAAGCAGGTTCCCTGCCGAGCAGAGAGCCCGATGTGGGGCTCGATCCCAGGACCCCGGGATCATGACCTGAGCCGAAGGCAGAGGCTTTAACTGTTTTAACTGTTTCTTAAGCCAAGGGAAACAGGCTTAACAGCAAGTAGTAGTTTCCAAAGATTCTATAGCAAAGAGTAAGGAGAAAACAGAGCTGAAGTGTGAGCGCATGTCTTAGATCAAGCTGGCAATTCAGATTGCTTGGTTAAAACTTTGATCACTGTACATCTTGCATTTTATTTTATTATGTATGTATGTATTTGTTTCTGAAGATTTTATTTGGCAGAGAGAGAGAGAGCACAAGTAAGCAGAGTGGCAGGCAGAGGGAAAGAGAGAAGCAGGCTCTCTGCTGAGCAGGAAGCCCGGTGTGGGGTCAATGCCAGGATCCTGGGATCATGACCTGAGCTGAAGGCAGATGCTTAACCAGCTGATCCACCCGGGCATCCCCACATCTTGCATTTTAGATAGAATCCCAACAGGTTAGATAAATCAAGGATTTTTGTTGCTTCTAGGAATAAAATCTATGCAGTGTCTAACCACTAGAGGGCGATAGATCACCTTCCACTCCGGTTCCATTGTCTCATGGATGAACTCTTGCAGTGCAACTAAGCAGAAAAAGTTTTCTTACATTGATGATGGTTAAGGCATATAAACAAAGACACTTCTACTCTAATATTCAAATATGTACTCTCTGTGAAGTCCAAGAATTTTATAGGAATAAACTTTGAAATGTTTTTATTCAGAAGCTTTCATACTTTGGAGCAAAAGCAGCAATAAGAAATTCATTGATATTTCAACCCAGTATCTATACAATAGAAATAATGAATAGTACTTATCCTTGCTATGTATTATGCATTCTATTTTCTATCATCAAAAAAACAGACAAAAAAAGACCTGCCCTTGAACTGTTGATTTTATGAGCCATTAATGGATGGATCATGATGGGTTTGGAAGAAGTCAAATCAAGTCCCATCTTCTAGCCCTACTCCTGTCTTTTAGCCTCCAATGTCATTTATGTTATCTTCATCCATTTTCATTAGGACATTATGAAGGAGCACATTCCCATTTGAATAGTGGGACCCCAGGTCGACCGTTCCCATTGTGGCACTCAGGTCAGTTGGTCACAGGCAGTCCCCTGAATTAGCATGAATCCACCTTGACCATCGGAAGCCATGTAAAGAGCATGAGTGTCTGCATCTCAGCAGAGGCCCTGCCCGAGCCAACACCTCCAGGATAGGCCAGGCTGATTTCACAGAGCATGGGGCAGAATGTCTGCTCCTAGGCCCTTCTGAACATCTTTCCTGTGCAGTCTCTAGAATGATCCCCATAAAGATCACTTCTTATCTGGCTTTCTGCTCTGAGGGTTTCCCATTCCATTGTCTTATTTGCAAACCATGACACTGAGTTGGATTACGGAAGTGGCTAGGTGCCACTTAATGCTTAACATAGGAGACTTGGCCTAATGTCTAACATTTTAGGTTCTTGAACCTAGATTCTAATTCAGTTGGTAATTAAATTATTAAAAGATGACATTTACTTCTTATCTAGACCTGAAATAAGGATATGCCCTTCTGAATTGTTTGATGGAGTCTCCTTTAAAAGGAGTGATTAACCACCTCCTTAGTGTATCCACAAATGTGCTTCTAGAAAGGCATGGTGCCAGACGATGCGGTAGAAGCCTTGGCTGGCAGCCTGGGGAAGAAGGAAGCAGATCCAGAGGATGGAAAGCCCATGGTGGATCAAGTGAAGGTAATAGCAGCTCAGTCTCTTCTAGAAAGGAGCTGTCACTGGTGGTCTTCACTTCCCAAGGAAGTTAGTCACCTTTTTTTTTTTTCCCCCCATATTTCCCACAACACATAACCGTCTGGCTTTATCCATTAGGAAGCATACCTGTTTTATGACCTAAACCCAAGTAAGCATCAGTGTTTGGTTCTAGTGGTGGCCGGCGGGGTGGGGGGTGTGCTCACATTCTCTGAGTCTTGCCTGGGCCCTGTCCATTCCCACTGCCCAGGAGTCCCCAGGGAAGGGGCAGCTGCCCCTCACCCCCATGTTGCCTTTCAGCCTATCGGGCAGAAGTGGAAGGGGTGGTGGAAGTAGGGGAGGCTGGGAAAGCTGAGGGAGCTGTGGGAACTCTACACAGGGGCCTGTAGGTATGTTCTGGGGTTACTTATCTCGGATGGAGCCACGTAGACATCCGCTTTATGGAGATGTATTACTCATGAAAATGGTGTAATCTTGATGCAGGAAAAAGCCAAAGAAGAGGACCATGAAAAACTTGGTGAAAAAGAAGAAACAATTCCTCCTGATTATAGATTAGAAGAGGCCAAGGTAAACAGCCTGAGGTGTTTTTCTATTTTCTTTTAATCAATACTGAATTTTATAAATATAAAGCAGGGACATGGAAACAGGCCTAGAGTATAAAGAGCTTGTTTTTAATGTTTCAGATGCCACATAGTTTGCTAATACTCTTTTGGCATACCAGCTGTGAAGTTAAAATGTTCCTCAGTGACTTTTCACTCTTAAGTGGAAAAAAAATCCAGTGCCTAACCTGCCTGATTTTTTCCCCCATTTGATACATGGTTTGATATGGTACCGGAAACAAAGAAAAACTTAGAAAACCTTTATGTAACTAGGAAAAATAAAGTGAGGAATAATTATTTCCTAGGAAGAATATGCAACTCTTAGATATATACTGAAAAAGTAAGAAAGCCTGTTTGACATTAAGTAGAAGGATAATTATTTTGTTTCATTCGTTTTGAAAGTACAGATCCTACAGCACAAGTGACACAGTGGAGAGACCCCATTCTGTATGTGTAGTTAAAGTGAAATCACTTACTCAGGGACACACACGTGTGGACAGAGCACATATCCATCATCTTCATATGATGCTGCTATTTAAGCATACTTAAGAGCATATTCAACTAAATGTATATATATTTAACTGCATTTATATACAACCATACATATATAGAGCCCTGCACCAAGTTATTTGTGTATATGTGGCTATATGGATATATGAGTTATTCATGTATATGTGGACATATGTGGATATATGGGATATATGTGCCATTTATAAATTTTCCTTTACAGAAAAGCTGCAGATGATTTCATGACTTTGTCCTCTTTCTCAGAAGTGGCACTTGAGTCATCTCAGGCTTGGCCTCTCTGAGCCATAAGGATGTGCTCAGATGATAGGCAGGCATTTTGTCTATCCTAGTTTCTGTAACTTTCCCAGGGCTTACTACAGGGCATCGGCCAGCATCAGTGCATAGTAGTTGAATGCATTGCCCATGAAATTAACCAGTTTTCAGGGAACTTTGGCAGTGCCCATCCCCCAAGCAGGTGAAGAGTGTGTCCCTATGCTCCCAGCGTGTCTGTATGCGGCCTGACCCAGGACCTCGTATCACGCTGCTTCAACTATGCACCTGTGTTTCCGCTACACTAGTGTGTGGGCTTCTGAGGTCACAGGTTGCACAGTTTGTTCTCTAGTCCCCATGCCTATGGAATGCCTGATACATGTGAGCTGTTGGTCCATATGAATTAATTAGAGCATATTCCCTAGTGAAAGAATCTTTTTTCCTGAAATGATGATTCTGGTTTATAACACACAACATCAGATGTAGCCTGTAGATGCCTTACAATGTTTACAGGCATTCATACTTGGGATAAATCCCCCAGGATAAATCAAGGGAAATGAATCTGTGCCATGTTTTTCTCTCCCAAATAGGATAAAGATGGAAAACCACTCCTGACAAAAACACCCAGGGAATCACTTCCGGTAAGCAAAACCAGTTTTCTCTAAGCGTATCTTTCTTACATGGCCCTGACATCCTTTGTAGAGGAAACAGATTGGTGGTGGTGGGGCGGGGGGTGCCATTTGTTGATACATTTCCTGGTTCTTACAGGCCATGAGTGAAGACTTCCTTCTGGATGCTTTATCTAAGGACTTCGCTGGTTCCCCAAACTCTGTACCTCTTGTAAGTCTGAAACTCCTGGTTCATTTCCTTGCTTGGAGGGTGGCAGAAATAAATGGAAACTAGTGACTTAGAATCTGACCTTAGAGCTAAGGAAACAGTCACAAAATTAAAGGCCTTCTTTAGCCCGTTGTGGCCCTGAGATAGAGGTGTTCTATCATGAAACAGTATACCAGCACAGTGGGTATTTGCAACAATGTAATTGACTGAAACCAAAGCGTATGTACTCTTTATCAAGTATACTTTGGAAAAAGAGAATTTACATCTCAAATAACTTTTCTGTTGATATTTCTACAATTTATCATCTTCCATAATTACCTCCTAGGAAAACTTCGGTCTTTGTAGGACAGATAGTTCCTCAGGGAATTTTGTTACTGGAAATTTTAGGAAATGTTGGTAATGGTAAGCAGGTTGCTCTACTATAGGATTGTTAGAGCTTATTTATATGCAAACATATTGTAAGTCTATTGGAGTGCCCAAACTTGTATAATTCCAGACCTTTTTTGTGGGATCTAGGTTATCTATTTACAAGGTTCTTATGTAGACAATATCAGTCGAGAAACAGAATGAGTAGCAACTAGAAGAAATAATGATTCTTTGGAGTTGCTCATTTTTGGACTTGATGAAGCAATAAATCCTTCATGAAGGGATTACTAACGACTGCATGGTGCTCACGGGACTCCTGTGAAATCAGCATGACCAGGCAGTAAAAGTCACCCCATTCCATGACCTTCCCCTCTTCCTCCTCCATACAAACATTACAGTACAGAGAGGCTCCGAGTCCTAAGTTAGGGGAGAATATAAAGTGAGCAGTATCCCAGGAAAGTGGAATCATATCGTTACAATGATGCAGAACAACAAATGAGGGGGAACCAGTGCCTTAATTCCCTTCCTCATACCATCTGTATTATTACTGTAATAGTTGGGGTTTATCTTTTAGAAGTTCAAAGAAAATACAACAGTGAATTTTTATACCCACCCAAGAAGAGGTATAGCAGTGAAATGACTAGAGATAATATAACCATTTTTAAAAATTATAATCTTGGAAAATTAATCTGGCAAAGGGAAAAATTTATTAGCATCTATTATGGACAAAGTAGAAATAGCCAATTGCCCAATTATGGCGAGTTAAAAGGTCAAAGTAGAAAAGTATTTGGGGGAAGTCCTAAGAACTTAGGAGGAAAAGTATTATATTCTGACTCAGAATTAATGTTCAAATACAAAGGAGAGCTGGCTGTGCATTCCATGTTCTTTGATTACAATAAAATAGAACTTCTATTTAAAAAGATAAATTTAGGGGCTCTGGAGTGGCTCAGCCAGATAAGCGTCTGCCTTCTGCTCAGGTTCTGATCCCAGGGTCTTGGGATCCTGCCCTATGTCAAGGCATTCTGCTTAGCCGGGGGATGCTTCTCCCTCTCCCTCTGTTATTCCCCCTGCTTGTGCTCTCTTGCTCTCTCTCTCAAATAAATAAAATCTTAAAAAAATAAAAATAAGTGAAAGTTAAAAACATTCCACTGCTATCACTAAAATCAAGAAGTACATTCTGAAGAGACTATTTTAAAAAATCAAGTATAAGACATTTGCAAATCAAAATCTTGGATAAGCAGCCAAAGCAGTATTCATGAGATACATTATCATAAATACCTTCATCAGTAATGAAGGAAAAGAGAAATCTGATTAACCAAATGTTTATTGGATTTTGAATTTCAAATTTAAGCTATTATAAAGCTATTATTAGAAATAAATTATTATTTTACATTTAAATAAGCTATTATCACCTAACTACCCAAAAGAAAGTAGCAGTCAAGTATAGTAGGAGATGAAAATCGCAGCCTGAGACTAAACTGGCCCACAGTTCCTTGATTTGACTAAAGTTTTATATAAGATACCAGCAACTGTAAAAGAGAAAAAAAGTCTTAACATAAAATATGATTGGATTTTAAAATGAGAGTATAAATGAGTGAAAGAATCAATAATTGGTCATTAGCATTTTATAAAATATTGGTAGAAATAATAGTAATCATATGAATTAAACTTAATTTAAGTAATTTTTAAAAGATTTTACTTATTTGCTGGAGCAGGGGTTGGCTGGCAGAGAGAGCAGCAGCTTCCCTGCTGAGCTAGGAGCCCTTAGGGGCACTCAGTCCCAGGACCCTGGGATCTTGACCTGAGCCAAAGGCAGATGCTTACCCAACTAAGCCACCCGGGTGTCCCCAAAACTTAAAATGAGATCTAAGTGGTATAACAGCTAAATTACTAAAAACAGCTATGTGCAATACGTTTTCTTAAACACACCATTTATAATACCTAAGCAGAAGAAAAACTGAAGAGATTAGAACTATTTTCAAACGTTGATTCTAAGAGAAGTTTAAAATTGACTCTTAAATGTTTAATACCAGATAGTCCCATGTGACATAAACATGTTCTCAAAAACATGGCCTACATAGTTGCTTCTATAAGTAATTATGGTCCTAATCTTAAAATACCATTAATACAGTATCACTTAAATTTGTAGATGTATAATTTTTAACAAACAGAATATAGAATTTTAAAGTAATTATTTACCACTGTTAGAAATTCAAGATTTATTTAATAGCAGGGAAATCCATATAGCATAGTAGGGTATCAGAGAAAAAATCAGTAATGTCCATATAAAAGATGTATTTCAAATTTCACATGCATTTATATTTTAAATAAAAACCTTTAAAAAGTAGATAATCCCTTAATGTATTAAAGAGTATCTATTTAACTTCAAGAATCAAATATTCAGAATTAAGCTAGAGGCATTTCTTTTAGAACAAAAGTATAAGAAGTTGATTTTATTGTCATTTCTGCTTAATGGTGTACAAAGAATCAAGAACAACACCTGAAAAATAAATGACAAGTATGAAAAAGGAACATCTGTGCATTTGTCGATATTCTGGTTCTAGATACCATGTTTGTAGATACCATTGTGCATGCTGTGTTGTACATCAGTAACAGATTGGAAAATAATATAAGACGTCAGATGTTAAAGAAAAGAGAAGTAGATGAGCAGAAAATTGAGAACATGAAATTAAAACATCTACAATGGTCTGACTCCATGTCTTTAAAGAATTACAACAAATCCCTACAATCATTTTGTAAGTCAATTTTTTAACTTAAAATCATACTTCATATAACTCAATAAAAGTATTCTAAAATATGTTAGAAAAGCTAAATCATGCATAAAAACAGGAAAATGTAGGGTTTGAGTTATATGATGATGGTAAATTCCATTCTGATTCAGAATGCAAAGCTATAGATCAATGGAAAAAATTGAAAAATTAACGTAAAGGATTTCATATATTTGTTAAAGGAGAATAAATCCCTATTTCAGAAAGATTCTGGAATAATATACTATTTAACATTAAGAAAAAAATAATAACACTAAAACCACACAACCTATACCAGGTATAAAGCAACACTGGGACATCATTATATACCTTGTATCAGAATTATAAATTTGTAACAAATATCTGATTGAAGCAAGGGAGGCCACAGAAAGCAAGCCTGCTCATTTATTGCTTTTCACAGTATGAATTTCTAGTAGCTCCAGAGAGGCAGGACAGTTTGGCAAGGTAGAGCCAGCACCATAAAAAGAACGACTGTTGGAACTTACACAGAGGGGTGCCTATGTGGCTCAGTGGGTTAGGCCTCTGCCTTTGGCTCGGGTCATGATCTCGGGGTCCTGGGATTGAGCCCCTTATTGGGTTCTCTGATCAGCGGGGAGCCTGCTTCCCCCTCTCTCTCTGCCTGACTTTCTGCCTACTTGTGATCTCTCTCTGTCAAATAAATAAAATCTTTTTTTTTTTTTTAAAGATTTTATTTATTTATTTGACAGAGAGAGATCACAAGTAGGCAGAGGCAGGCAGAGAGAGAGAGAGGAAGAAGCAGGCTCCCCGCCGAGCAGAGAGCCTGATGCGGGACTCGATCCCAGGACCCTGAGATCATGACCTGAGCCGAATACAGTGGCTTAACCCACTGAGCCACCCAGGCGCCCCAAATAAATAAAATCTTAAAAAAAAAAAATTAGAGCAACCAATTATGAAGAAGAAGCTGAAAAACTGCAGATAACCAAAACGTACACTGAAAAAATGTGTCAACACACCATGTAACTCTTAAGTCATTAGAGTGCCCCAAGAACTGCTTTTAAGATTTGTGTTATTGTGCATCCATTTGGGTGAAGGGAATAAATAGTAATAAAGCTGTATTAAAAATTGTATTTAAGGGGCTCCTGGCTGGCTCAGTTGGTGGAACCTATGACTCTTGGTCTTGAGGTTGTGAGTTCAGGCCCCATGCTGGGTGTAGAGATTTCTTAAAATCTTTAAAAAAAAAAATGTATTTAGGGACGCCTGGGTGGCTCAGTTGGTTAAACATCTGTCTTTGGCTCAGGTTATGATCCAGGGTCCTGGGATCGAGTCCCACATCGGGGTCCTTGCTCAGCAGGGAACCTGCTTCTCCCTCTCTGCCTGCTGCTCCCCCTGCCTGTGCTTGCTCACTTCCTCCCTCCCTCCCCTCCCGCCCTGTCTGACAAATTAAAAAAAAAAAAATCTTTAAAAAAACGTATTTAAGTGATGGCATTACAGGCATAGTTTTTAATATAACATTACTGACCTGTATATATGAGCTGTACTGTATTATATACGTGTGTGTGTATAATTTTTTTTTTAACAAAGAAATTTGAAGACGCTAACCTTTCTGCTGTCATCTCTGAAGTGGTTTCTCAAACCCCAGCTCCTACCACACACTCTGCTGGCCTACCCCCTGATGCTAAGGTAAGCAGCATTTTCGAAATAGGTTTTTATAGTAACAACAATAAGAAGAAAGAAAATAGGGCCCTTGCCTTAGAGTATATGAAAATACACAAAATCGTTAGGAAGACCAAGCACCTAGAAGAGAGAAGACTGGTGATTTGGGGAGATGACAGAATATGTGAAGTAAGTAAATGAAACAATGTGTATGAAGTATTTTACACATAGTCCAGGAGCTTAATGTTACTGTTGCTTTATTAGAATTGAAAGAGCTGGAACGTGCATTGTGCATATATTTGAATTATTAGATTTGACAAATTCTTTAGCTTTCCTGATTATTTTCTCCTCTTTATATTTTTCCTGACGCATGCTATGAACATGGCCCATTATTGAAGCTCAGGTTTATTTTATGGAATTGCTCAGTGTTTGGGCTCCTCCCAAAAATTCAAGTATGTCCTATTAGAGTAGTTTCCCTCCCATTCATACCAGGAAAACTTTGTCATTTTCATGATAGCAATACAAAATCCTCAACATCAGGATTGTTTTAATTATTTACATGTCCTGAGGCAATTCTGTGGGACCAAAGCTTTTCCAGACTTCCTTGATTAATTTTCTGCGCAGTATCCAATTATACATTATCGAGGCGAGGAGACCACACCACATCAAAGAGATCGCCCTAAACCAGATCCCCATCTCCTTCGGATAAGAACAAGTGCCTCATTTGCTAGATGGAGATGAAGTGGCTTTAGTGAAGTCAGCTACGCTTCCTTTCCTTTTGATGTAGCATCAAAGCCTGCTTAATGCTCTAGTCGGAGATTCTGCATGAATTTTCCTCCTGTTGGGTCAGCCTCAGGATCATCTGAAAGTATCCAGAGGCCCCAATGACAAAGTCCAGACTCAGCCGTGGGGAGCTCCACCATGATTAGCTCTTATCCTGGGCTCCAACGAAGCACTTAAGACCAGGAAAATGCCCTGTGTATGTGTGTGTCTGCCCACAATGATGAAAGTGCCCGTGCACAGAAAGGAAGAAGCATCACGACCCAGGCTGCTTTTTACCCTTCTGTCCTTAAGACATGAGGGCTCTGTGCTGGCTGAGGCAGGGGTGGACTTCAGCAATCCCGAGCCTCTGTGCCCTTTACCAGTATGAATCAGGATGACCCCTTTCCCATTCTATTTCCTGCCAGAAAGTCTAGTTTCATTTAATATTTTGAATTAAGACATCACACAAACCCAGTCTTAACTTAAATGAATACATGTGGGAATCAGCCATCATCCTGTGTTTTCTGGGACATCAGACTGTCCCCGGGAGTGTTGCATACACTGAACGCATAGGAAGGTAGGTTTTTCTAACACATCAGGCCAGGAACACCCCCTCCCCTCCCCGTTTTTTTTGGAGGGGACTTTTTTTTTTTTTTTTGAGGGGAAAGAAGCATCTGGGGGTAGGTAGAGGGTAGGTAGACAGGCCCATGCAAGTGTAGAGAGAGAAAGATGAGGAGCACCATCCAAGGGTCTGCCCATCTCCCAAATGAAAGTCTCGTGGAGTTTATGGAATTCTTAGTGGCCACGTTGGGGCCACTAAGAGGACTGATTTATTTGGCTAAGCAGTGACTAATTGACATTGGCTTTTTAGCAGCGCGACAACAAAGAACTAGACGATGCCCTGGACCAACTTTCGGACAGTCTAGGACAAAGGCAGCCTGATCCTGACGACAACAAACCAATGGAGGATAAGGTCAAGGTAAAAAATATATAAGTGAAATTAAAGGTTTTTGTAGCATAGGGTATCCTACTGTGCACATAAAAGGCGGGGGGGGGGGGGAAGCACTTCCAACTTGGGGAGTTTTAGTGAACCGTTGGATAACTTCATGCTCACTTTTTCCTTCTCTGTAGTCTGTTGAATTTTTTGCCTCCAGGAGGACTATGCTAGGGCACATGCTTGGGCAGAATGTCCTGTTCAGGAACACAGACTTAGTTATGGTGGGAGAGTATAGCTTTACTTTACGTTCTCCTCCCATATTCACTTGTCTTTGGATCTGGCAAAAAGCACTATCACGTATATCATCTAGAAATGCATGCATTTTTTAGGGTGACATAATCTGTGCCTGTAGGGGCACAGTTCCCCTGTTTGTCAGAGGTTTCCCTAGGAGTCTCCTAAGCCGTCATATCTCTGCGTGCAAAGCCCTAAATGAAGCGTTGGGCCAATGGTTGCTACTGAGCAGAGGCACGTGTGCAAGGCACACACTGTTAGCTCTACATACCTCCCAGCACATCAGTAAGTGCTTGTCCATGCTAACAATAGTCCGTTTAGCCTGGAACCAGGAACTAAGTGACCAGCCAGATCCATGGCCCAGGGCATTTCAAAGGATCCTTAGGTCTTCATTCTGTTATAGGATCATTGATGTGAACTTGACCTGTATTTGACAAATGAGAGGGTGTGGTGTGGAGTGTATGTCTCTGAATCTATGACAGATGTGCCCCCGAGAGGTGAGGATGCAAGGTGGTGTAGCTGCTGCTTCCAACAGCAGGTGCTCCCCGCCACCCCCGCCCCCCGCCCCAGCTCAAGCAGTCAGCACACTCGCACACTCACTCAGATTGGCTGTGCCAGCTGGTCCTTCGGGGTTGCTCTGAGATGTCAGAGTGGTAAATAATTCCTCTCTAAATATCAAAATACAGTGACTTGATCTTTTTATCTAAAAAACTCACATAATGACCAAAGATAGCTTATACTGTTGGGTTTTCTTTCTTTCCATGGTTTCTAGGGACAGATATTGCATCATTTATCTTAAATTACAGATAGAAATCCACACGTACAGATGGATGTGTAGAAGCACCGAGGTTCACTTTTTTTTCCCCCCATCAAGTCATGTCTGTTGAAGTTACCTGTTGTCTTGTTACTTAGAAAATAGAGTGTTTGTTTCGGGAAAGTAGGGTAAGTTCTGGCTGCTAGGTTTTAGAAAGTACTGTCTACGTGAAGGAGCAAATATTCAATCTGTTTCATGTTTTCAGGAAAGAGCTAAAGCCGAACACAGAGACAAGCTGGGAGAAAGAGATGACACCATCCCGCCTGAGTACAGGCACCTCCTGGACAACGACAACGAGGTACATGAAGGCCGAGGTTGAGGTTGGCTAGACAGCACAAAGCTTCGTACATCCAGATCTCCCTTGCAAGGAAGAGGAGGCGCACTTTCACAACAGCATAAAAATGTGACATGAAGGAATGCTTTTAATGCACGATACCACCAGTAGCACTGTTTTGAGTAAAGACAGGCGAGACCAGATTCCCCATCCCAAGTCCTCCTGCTAGATCTAAAGATACTCTGTCAGGTCTTGGGCCCTTTGTCTCTAAATGCAGGCAGTTGTCCTCAGGTCAGGTGGGCCTGTACCCTCAGCTTTTAGCTCTGCATTGCAAGTCAGCAAGATGACAAATCACCCGTTCTGCACCTATTGAGAGAGAAGCAAGGAAGCCTCAGAGCCTTCCCAGTCTCTACTGCTGGTGGTGGGGCTGAGCACTCTCTACTGCTGGTGGTGGGGCTGAGCACTCCTGGGCTTGAGGTGTTTTCTTCAGTGTCTCTTAGAGAATTCTCCTTGCTTGCATTCTGTATTCCTGAAGGTAGCCATTCTGCATCCTGCTAGAAGCCTCCCTGCTTTGGTAGTGCTATCTGACCCTGCTTGAATTCCCTGGGAGAGGTACCGTTTAACGTCCTTGACCTTGAAGATGGGGAAGGTCCCCGCAGAGTTACACTTGTAATCCTGAAGAAAAGTTGTATGCCGTCCCAGCCCCTCACATGCTTCCAACGTATTATAAGCTTTTATAATTAAGACAAAAAACACGAGTTACTTCTTGTAATATTGGAAGTTGAATTTTTAACACATGATGGCAGGAAGTTCCTAAACAGTTGTTTCCTTCACTTCCATGACCAGACTCGAGATTTATCACTTCCTGCACATCTCAGGGTAGGCATCAGACCAGAGAGTCTACAAAGAGCTATGTCTAGGGAAACCTTTACAAAGAGCTATGTCTAACCAGTAACCTACCTGTTTTTAAGGGCAAACCAGCAAAGCCACCTGCAAAGAAACCCAAGGACTCAAAGGTAAATACCACAGCAGCCGTGTTCCCATAAACAATGGTTTTTTTGTTTTTGTTTTTGTTTTTTCATTCTAGCTGAAATCTGGAATTTATTGAATGCCTGCCCTGGGGTTGGTACTATGCGAAGATGAGTAGGGTGTGTGATTTCTCTCTTCCAGCCCTCACGAGAGCATGTTTAGACAGACCCATCTTTTCAGATTGAACAATTGAGGCTCAATACTAAGCAAACTGTTAAAAGAGAAGGAAGGAAGGCTGTAAGGAATTTCACGTCTAAATTGAGGAAAGGAATGTCAGCAAGGTTTCCTTTTTCTTTTAATACCTTATTTTCAGTGATGGGGGAAAACGTCCCTTACGGAATTTTTGCCTTGTGCTTCTTCACTGGTTATTCACGGTTATTTCTGTTAATATCTCAGAAACCTGAAGATGACAATGACCCCATCGATGCTCTTTCAGGCGATTTTGACAGCTGTCCTGCACCCAAGGAAACGTCAAACACAGCCGAGGTACTTTGCTTCTTCATATGGACTTTCTGTGTCTACTTAGAACTGGAGGCTGCAGAACGAATTCAGTGATGCCATAGAGAAGTTGAAAAAATGCATAATTATACTACCCTGCCAACATGATTGGGCATATTTATCTTTTCCTGTATATATATGTTATGATACATTATATATTTGTATGTAATGTAATTTATATCTAATGTGTATATAATATATATATATAACTAAAGTAGTATATACTTATATATTTATATGTATTTAAATATTAAAGTGTGTATTTGTGATACATTCCTTTAGGTAATATAAGTTCAAGCCCATATCTAATACATTACTTAATATTATTTCGTAAGTGTTTTTCATGTCGCTGTACCCTCCCCACAGCCATCGTGTTTGATGGCCCCACTATTGGTGCTGGGCAATAATGCTGTCTCTGCTCATTGAAGATGAGAGCAGCCCCCACCTGCACTGCACCTTCTCATGGCTGTTGCCCGTCTGTCCCTCAGGGCCGAGGTCAAGCATCAGCTCCTTCAGGCACACTCACTGCTTCTCCCTGCCCACACCCAGTGAAGGGCTCTCCTGTACTCGGGGCTATAATTGGTCCGTTTATTATACCAGGGAGTGGTGCACTTTATGCAGCAGCTGTGGTCAGCATTAGCAAAATTCCTGGGACAGAGTAGGTGCTCAGAGCAAGTGATTAAAGAGGAATGAAAATAAAGTATGTGGCCTTTAACCTGTAAATACACCCTTATATAAATCAAATAGAAAAGTGAATTGAGTGCACTTGATGGCCATTTTCAGAACAATTAATAGTGGAGATCTGTTTGCTCTTGTTTTGCTCTTACTAAACAGCTCTCCCAATCACTAAATTGTTAGTCCCCTTCATGTTGGGTGATTGAATTCCTAACTCCCTCAGCATCCTGCTTCTGACTCCTGGGTAAATAATGCCTTTTTAGCAAACAGGACTTTATTTTTATAGAAAACTTGCCTCTAGCTCTCTGTGATAATTTCTGCTATTAAATTTGTTTTCTTTAACACAGAAAATGAGTATCCCATCCTTGCTCTGTTTGCACATAAAAACCAGTACTGACAGAAACAAGCTGTTTTCATGAGCAAATGTCCTCGTGGACATTGGCAGAATATCAGTGTGACCCACGTTTTCCTCTGTATTTTTAATCCTTTTTACTTTCTACCTTTAAACACTTCTATGTATATTGAAAGTTTTCCATTATTTAATTGCACTCAATGGACTGATGATAACAATGGCCTCATTACGTTGCCTTTGCTTTAGGACAGAGTCAAGAGAACTGCTCCCAGCTCCAAAGCACCCAAGAATGGAGGGAAAGCAAAGGATTCTGCCAAGGTAAACGGTTCTAAATATTACTACAATGTAGCAACTTCATGGAGTGGCATTTATCCTTTTATCCATTTTGTTTCTAACTGGAATCTATTCAGAATAAAATAGTAGTTTAATAGTTTAAGCACTGTATATGCCAGAGTACATCTTGCTAAAGAAATTGAAGTTCTAGAGACTTAAAGTATGTGGTCCTTTAGAAATCTCAATGATAATATTTTTAAAGAGTTTATTTATTTGACAGACAGAGATCACAAGTAGGCAGGGCGGGGGTGGGAGAGGAGGCACCTGCTAAGCAGGGAACCCAGTGCGGGGCTCAATCCCAGGATCCTGACCCAAGCCGAAGGCAGAGGCTTTAACTCACTGAGCCACCCAGATGCCCCCTCAATGATCTTTTTTTTTTTTTTTTTTAAGATTTTATTTATTTATTTGACAGAGAACACAAGTAGGCAGAGAGGCAGGCAGAGAGAGAAGCAGGCTCTGCACTGAACAGAGAGCCCGATGCGGGGCTCAATCCCAGGCCCCTGGGATCATGACCTGAGCTGAAGGCAGAGGCTTTAACCCACTGAGCCACCCAGGCGCCCCCCTCAATGATCATTTTTAACCCAATTCAAGTTCCTTGCATTCCCCCCCCTTGTCACACAAAGTATTACGGTGCGCAATGCCCACCAAGCTGTGGTAGCCCATGATCAGTTCCAGCTACTGCCTGCCAGTGTGCGCAGCTAGCTTTGCCTTCAGTTTCATGGAGAAAATTGAGACCACTCTGCACGAAATCCCAAAAGTCCTCTACCAACCTTCCCACTGGAAACCCTCTCCCCTCCTTGCCCTGATATGGCCCTTCTGTCTGAGTGGTCAATAATCAACTCTCTTCAGTCTGTTCATTTTGATGCTTTGTCCTTGTATTATAAACTTTCTAGTTTTCCCCACTTTAAAAGCAGTTCTCCAACTTATAAGCCTACAGCCCAATTCCTTCCATAAGTTCACCTCCCTAAGACACCTGTAATTCCTGCTTCCTCTGCTTGAGCCCTGCCTGTGATCAGTGATGACTTGCTGGTTGCTAGTTCATTGGTCCTTATCAATCCTTCGTTTACTTGATCTCTCAGTAGTTGGCTTTGGAGCATTAAGAGTTGAGCCTGTGATAGATTAAGCCTTTGGCTAATACTGGGAAGGGTGAATTTTTTTATACCTTCCCCCCTCTAAAGACCCACATCACTACTATGTATATAACACATTGACAGTTCAGATTCATGTACTATGTTTCATTAAATGTAAATCCCCAGTTATTTAAAAAAAATGCCATTAAGAAAAAAAGTCAGCAATTTATGTGATGTTATGCACTGTAAAAACCATATCAAATTCAGACATATTTAAGTGGCAGCGGTGGGGGAGATAATGCCAGGAAATGGGGTTGGTATAAAGCTTAGGACATGGAAGTAGCATACAGAATTAGAGGAGATCCGAGGGTTTCTATGATCCAGAATATTCATTAGATGCCACCTTGAAAGGACAACTCTTAGTTCTACTTTCTAGAGCAACATGTAAAATGATGTACTAAGACCAATGACTGATTAGAAGTTTCAAGGTCCAAGGGTACCTGGCTAGCTCAGTCGGTAGAGCTGAAAACCTTGATCTTGGGGTTGTGAGTTCAAGCCTCATGTTGGGTGTAGAGATTACTTAAAAACTTACTAAAAAAGTTATAAGGTCCAGTTTCTTAGAGCTGGGCATTAATGAAGCAAAACTGTTACTCAAAATTACTCCACATGCTCAAGGCAAGAATGCAAGTTAGGTGAGACAACTTCTAGATCCTTTCCTACTCCAAGGACATAGAAATTTAGTTAAAATGGTTAGTACTATGATCCTCTGACTATAATGAGAAATTGAAGTTATAGTTTAAAAACCATACTCCTGCTGCATCAAAAATCTAAGAAGCAAGGTGGTGACCTAGGAAGACCTGAACTCACCTTCTCCTGTGGACAATCTCCAGGTACATATCCAACAATGCCCTATGAAAAAAAAGCCCAAAACTGGCTGAGTGACTCCTACTCATCTAGCAAATGAGAACATCCCAAATGGAAGCAGGACAGGAACAGTTTTGTTTTTGTTTGTTTGTTTGTTTAAGATTTTATTTATTTGACAGACAGAGATCACAAGTAGGCAGAAAGGTGTGGGGGGGGGGAAGCAGGCTCCCTGCTGAGCAGAGAGCCCGACGCGAGGCTCTATCCCAGGACCCTGGGATCTGACCCAAGCCGAAGGCAGAGGCCTTAACCCACTGAGCCACCCAGGTGCCCCAGGACAGGAATAGTTTTAACATAAACCCAACCCCAGGAACCGTGACCCGTAATCAAAAGGGAACTCAAAACCCACAGCTTCTTCCTGAGGAGCAAAGGATTTGAACCCCTTATTAGGCACCTGTCCTTTTAAGACCTGCATTTGAGAGAGAAAGGGCCTGAGAACACAGACTCATCTGCTCCAGAGTCCAGCATGGAGGCATCCAATTGAGAAGCACCCAGACTTTCTGTGAAAGTGTCATGGCTCATCTTCCACATTGGGCCGAGGGTCAGGCATCTTACATAGCACTTGTCTGGGGGTTCAAATACTTGGCAAGACAGAGGGTGGTGGACACCTTCTTTCTAGTCTCCACCTGCCTCACTTCAGGTTATCAGGATCTCCTGGAAAGTAGTTAATATATTCATTTGGAGAGCTAGTTTTTTTTTGACTGCCACCAAAGGGAGGACCCCCAGATCACTGGGCTCTGGCAAGCCAGCAGGACTTAGATTGTGGTCTCACAGGACTGTTTATATGTGCATTCTTTAAATGATGCTGTGTAAGGCGTTAGCTTCCAGTCAGCTTCCATCTAGATGCTGACAAGAGATTCTCCCCTTTGGGACCCTAACAGATCATGGCACACTCTCAAATTACCAGGAGCCACTAAAAAGAAAATTGTCTAAGAGCCTGTCACAAAGGTTTGAGAGACAACCAAGAGCCCGGGCAGGGTTGAATAATAAGGTTCATCTCCTGGTTCAGGACTACTACTGTCTGTTTGAGAAACCAACACAGAGTCAAGGAAAATGAAGCAGTGGATGAACAGGTTCCAAATCAAAGAAAAAGATCAAACCTCAGGAGGAAAACAAACAAAAAACAGAATGGGATTTACCTGATAAGTCAACATAATAGTTAAGATGATGCTCACCAGGGGTGGCTCCGTCAGTTAAGCTTCCAATTCTTATTTGGTTTTAGGTCATGACGTCAACCCCCACGGGCTCCATGCTCAGTAGGGAGTCAGCTTGGGATTCTCTCCCTGCCTCTCCCTGCCATACACACACTCTCTCAAATCTTAAGAAAAGAAAAAGATGCTCACCCAGTTTGGGAGAGGAATGGATGAGCACAGAACTTCCACAAGAGATGGGAATAATGACAAAGTACCAAACAGAAGTCACAGAGCTAAAGAATACAGTAGCTGAACTAAAACACTGAATGGGTTATGAAGCACAAGAAAGGGTTAGTGAACATAAGGACATAGCAGAACTCATCAATTAGAGTAATAAAAAGAAAAAAGAATGGGGGAAAAAAATAAAGATAGGTTAAGATGTTGTCAGACAACAACATCAAGGAGCCGAACATTAATATTACCAGGGTCCCAGAAGGAGAAGAGATAAAGGGGCAGAAAACTTATTTGAAGAAATAACTTATTTGAAAAAATCCCTAGCCTGCAGAAGGAAACAGACATCCATACAATTCCCCAAAAAGAGGAAACTAAAGACACTCACACCAAATAACATTATAATTGAAAAATCACAAGTTAAAAATCAAGGAGAGAATCTTCAACATAGCAAAAAAGAAAAGAAAAGAAATCATTTGTCTCTATCAGAAGATTTTGGCAGAAATTTTGCAGGCCAGAGCAAGTGGCGGGATCTGTTAACAATGCCAATATTAAAAAACAAAAACAAAAACAAACAAACAAAAAAAACACTTTCAATGGAGAATCTTCTACCTAGCAAAGTTGTCACTCAGAATAGGAGAACAAAAGTTTTCCAAACAAGGAAAAGCTAAGAGTTCATCAGCATTAAACCCGCCTTACAAGCCAGGTTAAAGGGACTTCTTGAAGCTGAAAATAAAGGGTGCTCCTTAGTAATAGGAAAACTTGTAAAAGAACAAATATCACTGTAAAGGTAAATATATAATAAAATATAGAATAATGTGAAGGTATAAATCAGTCACGTCCAAAGCCAGTATGGAGGTTAAAAGACAAAAATAGTAGAAATAGACTATAATAATCCATTAAGGGGTACACAAGTTAAAATTTGTAAAATGGATGTTAAAAAAACATAGTGGGAAGAGTAAAAATATACAACTTTAGGGCAAACTTCTTAACAACTTTAAATAGACTTTAACGTTGTCATATGTAAACTTAGTAAATCAACAGTAAATGCACAAAAACTGCAAAAATAGTAAATGCACAAAAAGGAATATAAGCTTACAAATACAGAAAGCCATCAAATCACAAAGGAATAGAGAAAAAAGGAAAGAGGAGCTACAAAACAGCCAAAAAACAATTAACAGAATGGCAATGAGTGCATAATGACCAGTTACATGCCAACATAATGGACCGTGGAGAAGAGAGAAACCTACATCCTACTAAGACTGAAAGCAGGATGTAATACTCATTAATTACCATGGAGATTAAAGCAGTCCTCAGAAACCTCCCAAACATTCAGGACAAGACAGCTTCACTAGAGAATTCTACTACGTATTCAAAGAATAATTAATACCAGTCCTTCTCAAACTCCTCCCAAAAATAGGGAAGGAAAGAACACTTTCAGACTCATTTTACAGGCCAGCTTTACCCTGAAAACAAAACCAGAACAGGACATAGGAAAATCACCAGACAGTATCTCTGCTGAACATAGATTTTTGAAATATCCTCAAAATAGTATTAAGTGGTTCATATACCATTATCAGGTGGGAATTTTTTCAAAGGATATAAGGCTGGTACACCATCCCCAAATTATTCAATGTGCTATATACCGCATTAATAAAATGAAGGGAAAAAATCCTATCATTTCAAAAGAAGTGGAGAAAGCAATGGATAACTTTCAGCTTTCACTTAGGATAACTCTCAACTAAATTGGTATATAGCAAACATACCTCAACATAACAAAAGGCATATATGATAGACCCAAAGCATCATACTTAGTGGTAAAAAGCTGAAAACTTTCCTCTAAAAATAGGAAGACATAAATGCCCACTTACCACTTTTATTCAATATTCTGTTAAGTCAAAAAAGCAGAGCACTTAGGCACTTAGGCAAGAAAAATAAAAGGCAACGAAATTGGAAAGGAAGAAGTAAAACTCAATATTTTCAGATGATAGAATATTATATATACAAAATAACCAAAGAATTCCACCAAAGACTGTTGAATTTAGTAAAGCTGCTACATACAAAACTGATAATAATCTTGCAATTCTATATGTTAATAAAATGGGAATAATCCCATTTGCAATTATATCAAAAACTAAAATACCTAGAAATAAATTTAACAAGGGAGCTCAAAGAACTATCCACTAAAAACTCTAAGACATTGGGGCACTTGGGTGGCTCAGTGGGTTAAGCCTCTGCCTTCGGCTCAGGTCATGATCTTGGGGTCTTGGGATCAAGCCCCACATTGAGCTCTCTGCTTCCTCCCCTCTCTGCCTGCCTCTGCCTACATCTGATCTCTTTCTCTGTGTGTGTCAAATAAATAAATAAAACCTTAAAAAAAAAAACCTCTAAGACATTGATGAAAGAAATTGAAGGCGCAACTAAATGTAAGTAACGTCTGTACTTAACGGACTGGAAGATTTAATATTATTAAAAGGTCCATACAACCAAAAACAGTATGCAGATTCAGTTCTATCCCCATCACCACTGCAATGGCATTTTTTCACAAATATTTTAGTATATGTGCTGCTGAAGTGAGCACTTTCACAAATATTTTAAAAATCCTAAAATTTCTGTAAAACTACAAAAGACCCTGAACAGCCAAAACAATCTTAAGAATAAGTAAGCCGGGGACATCACACTCCCAATTTTAAACCAGTTACCAAAACAGTAATGGTATTGGTATGAAAACACACACTTAGGTGACCAAACAGAGAACCCAGAAATGAGGCCACATGTATAAAGTCATTTTACAACAAAGGAGTCAAGAATATACAATGGGGGAAGGGAAAGTTTTTGTAGTAGTGTTGGGGAGACTGGACACCCGACTTATACACCATACATTGAAAAGCTCAAAATGTTTATTAAAGACTTGAATTTAAGACCTGAAACCATAAAACTTCTAGAAGAAAACGTAGGTGGTAAGCTCCTTGACATTAGTCTTCGCCAGGATTTATGGAACTGATACCAAAAGCAAAGTCAACAAAAGTAAAAATTAACAAAAGGGACTAGATCAAACTAGAAAGCTTCTCCACCGCCAAGAAAACCACCAACAAAATGAAAAAAAAGGCAGACCCGGTGGGAAAAAAATATTTGCAAATCCTACATCTATCAAGGGCTTAATATTGAAAATGTATAAAAAACATTATAACAAAAAGCAACCAACATGATTTTAAAAAATGGGCAAATAGAATATTTTTCCAAAGAAGACATACAGAGGGCCAACAGGCCCACGCATATATGCTCATCGCCATTAATCATCAAGGAAATGCCAGTCAAAATCACAATGAGGTTATCACCTCACACCGGTTAGGATACATACCTATTACCAAAAAGAAGGAAGTGCTGGGGAGGGTGTGGAGAAAAGGGAACCTCATACACTGTTGGTGGGAGTATAAATTAGCACAGCCACAAAGGAAAGCAGTATGGAGGTTTTTCAGAAAATTAGAAATAGAACTACCCTGTGATCCAGCAGTTCTTCCTTTGGGTATTTATCCCAAGAAAAGGAAAACTTAGGAAAATACATGCTCCCCTCTGTTCATGGCAGCATTAATTACAGTAGCCTAGAAATGGATACAATCACAAGTGGCCATCAGTGGCTGTATGGACCAAGTAGATGTGTGGATACATACAATGGGATACTCTTCAGCCATAAAAAAGAAGGAAATCTTCCATTTGTAAGAATAGGAATGGACCTTGAGAGCATCATGATAAAGTGAAGTGAAGTCAGCCATTCAAAGAAAGATAAATACCACATGGATCTCGCTTCTATGGGGAATCTAAAAACAAAAGCAAACTCATCCGCTGGTGGTTGCCATAGGAGAGAGGGATGTGGGGTGGGTGAGAAGAGTGAAGGTCAGAAGATACGAAGATACAGACCTTCCTAGTTATTTAAAAAAAAAAAAAAAGTCATGGGAATATATAGTACAACCTAGTGACTACTGTTCATAACACTGTATTTGCATATTTGAAAGTTGCCAAAAGAGATCTTCAATGTTCTCATCATAAGGGGAAAACATTTTTAACAGTGTATGATACCTAGATGTACTATGTTCATCATTTTGCAATATATACAAATATCAAATCCTTGTTGTACACTTGAAACTAATTACATGTCCATTTATACCTCAAAATGGAGTGAAACCCGTAATCAATATAGGAAACCAGACTTGATAATTAGTTGCTCATGCACTTGTATCTCAGTGGATTAGCTTCCCAACAGTGCCCCCAAGTAAGAAAGAAATCACTATAGAATGAATGAATAGCATTCAAGAATTCCTGTGTTTTTCTTCAACTATCGTAGCCTTCAAAAAAAAAAAAATTAGAGTAAAAAATTTTAAATTGCCTAAGGTTATTTTTAGTTTACAGACTTGGAGGAGAATAATTCATAGTTTGGGCTAAAATGAAAAGGAAATCCTTAGGTTAATCTAACTTTCCTCCACTGACCTGTCATCTTTGGACCCTTTAATTCAGAAAAGCCCATCTCTTCTTAAGCATCTTCTGATAGATCTGCTTTGTGATACTTTATCCAGGAAAGAAAGAGTTCAGTGATCATTCTGCTTTTCCTTTTAGGCGAAGGAGGAAACTAAGAAGCTAAAGGCTGATGAAAAAAATACAAGTTAAAGTTCACACTATTGGTAAGTTGGGTGTTTGTTGTAAATGAAAACTGTACCTTCTATAGACCTGTGTTACAGGCAGGGAAACCAAGTCTGCTTCTTACTCGTGCTTTCTGTTAACTATTGGCATGAAATGCACATTGCAGTGTCCAGAGGTTAATTCAATGAAAGCAATAAATGAAATCATGGGCTACTACAATGTTTAAAAATAATAATTTTATAATTATGAGGTCTTTTGAAATATCAAGCCAGGTTCCTAAAGAAAATGACCGCCTAAGTCTAGCCGAGCCTTCAAAACCCAAATGTTTGTGACTACCGGTTACTGTGACAAAGCCCAATTAGCCTATGACATCTTACAGACCAGTGTTCTTAGGGTGCTCATGTCCTCAAAAGACCAACATGGTGGGCTAGACAGCAGTACCCCTTATGGTCTAGTGGAAATTACAGGGTTTTCTGGAACAAAGGTGAAAAAAAAGATTGCAAAAAACTAAGATGAACAAAAGTGGTCAATCCTACTTGATGGTGACTTAAGAACTAATGTAGATGAAGGACTCCGATTTATGCTGAAAGCCCTTACCGTTCGTACTGTGTAATTCCTCTTACCAAGGAATGGGTCTTACTCTAACCCTCAAACCTCCTGACCACTGGCTGACCAAAGCCTAAAGAAATTAATAATGTAGGTTAGATTGGGTTAGTTTCTGTCACCATGGTAAGGTATTTCCTTTAACAAGGGAGGTATCCTTATTATACCTATTCCAAAGATATTCACCCAAATTACAAGTTTTTTTATTTTCTAAATTCTAGAATTTTTTTAAGATGCTCATGTTTACTTACAGGAAATTCCCTGTTGTCTGTTAGTGCTTTTAGTAAATGTTAAATTGACTCTGCCCATGTCAAGAAAATTACATATCAAACGGTTTACTAGATTTTTTTTTCCTTTTGACTTTTTCAAGGTATCTGCCTATAAAATCTACAGCTGGTGGATGGTGACTTTTGAAGGACAAAGCTTTGAACAGGAGCAGATTTTTCTGGGTGGCTTCTAGACAGTGTTACTTGTCCAATCTTGATATCCTAAACATTGGTTATTCTTTTCCCAGAAAGAAAATGAATTTGTGTGGTTCATCTGTGTTACTGTACTGAGTATTGATAAACTTTGAATTTTTAAAAAATGCCTTCAGTTGGGAGAGACGGGAACTTTATATTTCTATGAGATATATTTGATAGTTTCTTAAAGCAACGCATAAAAAAAGGAAAAACCTTTGCAAACTTTTGCACAGTCTACACACAGTGCCTGTAAATCTCATTAGTATTTTCAGTTAGCACTTAATTCTTTTGTTGTTGTTAGCATTTGGAAAACAGTGCTTTGAACATGTCGAATGTCCTGATTTCTCATGATCCATTTCCTCTTGGGCTTTGGAATTGTACTTGAGATTTCTTTGGGTTAATGTTTATAAGTCAAACCTAAAATATTGTACATTGGGCACATTATCTCCTCTTGGGCTGCTAATAAATTAATAGATAACCTGGACAGACCAGGACATACTGCCATCAGTATCCTTTTTTGCCAGAGGTTAGGGCTTCTGCCCCTTAGAGCCAGCACAAAAGATACTGAGACTTGAATCAAGTCAGAGAAGCAAAATGCCGTCTGTGTCACCACATAATGCGTTCTGAGAGTAGTAAAATCTAATCCTTAGAATATGCATATGCCTTGAACTTGGGTTACTGTGTTAAGCTATGCTTTCCATTTCTGACACACGTAACCAGAGCAGCAATTGTTTGCTTAGAGCCATTGCCACGTTAGTCTGTGCACTGTATCCCGACTGGCTTCATGGAAGTTGGGTTTACCAAATACAAAAACTTTTACTTAAAGAAAAAAAAAAAAAAAAAGCTATCCAGACTTTAAAAACCTGGTTTTCCCCCCTCAGTAATTTAAGAACCAGACTCTGAGACCCTAGACGTGGGTTTCTCAGATCTTCTGGAATGAGTTGTTTGCGAACCTAGCACTGATAGCCTTGAGGGGATTCTGATAAATAATATCATCTTTATTTCTTGGTCCTGAAGGCAGGAAAAGATATCAGGTCCTTGTCGTCAAACTGATTTGCAATTTGTTTCCAAAGAAACCAGCCTTGTCAAGCAGGTATTTTAAGTTTTTATCAGAACTTAACTGACTTCACTAAAACTCAGTATCACTAATACTGTCGAAGGGTGGGGGAGGGCAACCACAGCAAAAGAACGGCTTAGAATGGGGCATAAAATTAATTCTCTTCAAAAAACATGCACATACCTATAGGGTTTCAAGCTTCACCCGCTTTAAAAGCTGTGTATCTATCCCATGAGAGATGCCGGCATTATTCTATCATTCTAAATCTGGGAAATAAAAGCTGGTGTTAGGGTGACTAAACAGCCCTTTCCAAGGCACTAATGAGAACACACTCAAAAAAACACTGTTCCTCTGGGATTTAACTATTTCTAATTCTTTTAACTAGGTAGTATAAAGTTGGGGGGGGTTGCTTTTGTTTTCTGAAGTGAAACTGTTGGCATTGACAGTGTGCAGGGAATTGGCTGCAGTATTACAGACTCCCATGCTATATACAAGTACTTCTAAATCCAAAGCCTGAAGACCTGCTTGTGATAGTAAACAGAAAAGGTTCTCCACAGAGGCCTTTTTGTTCATCACAAAGGGCTTCAAGACTTGGGTGTTTACTGGTTATTAGTGATGGCAAGACTAAGTTATAGAATCATCGTCTTCTTGCACCTGTCTCATGAGGAGGAAATCATTGCAGATGTCTGCTCAGAGACCAGGAAGACAACTTTTATTACAAAAAAAGGAATTTGTACATTGGTGTAGCAATATTATATCTATTTAGAAAATGGACTTCGCCAACAAAAGCAAATTAGAAGAGGTTCCACAGGTGACCAAAAATGAAAACCACCATTTCCATGTTTCATTAAATGAAAATACAAAAATATTACCCACGATTAAAAATATTTTACATTGAAATTTTGGCTTTGTATGTCTTTTAAAAGGTTAATCCCTCGGGGGGTGGAAATTACCAGTGATTTCTGGTTTTGTTTTGATTTCTCAAACCATGAGGACCATACAATACATACCAAAATAGAATTGTAAACACATTGGTGTCCAGAAGTCACTCTGTGCCACAGTGTTTTGGAACACATTGACGTTTTTTCAGATCATTCTTTTATCCTAAATTTTGCAGTATATTAAAACTCATAAAAGGCTTCAGAGACAATACATTTGTCCACACATAAGCTAATTATAAGTATTTTCAGTTTTACAGTACATAATTTATGGGAGACTCTGCTGTAACTTGGTGGCAGTAAGTGCCAGTAACAAGTTATTGGGGAGTTACAGGCTAGGCCAAATATGGAGCAGGGAGAAGCAGCATCACCTACCCAAGTGTCCACAGCTCTCAGGTTCAACTTCAGATGAAAGGCTTCTCTGCTAGACTTGAATGAATGCTCCCTGCTTTCTCAAAGGGACAGTATCAGTCGGGGTCCCTGAGGAAGTAGACCACACACTCAAATTATATTTGAGGAAGGGTCTATAAAGTTTTGTTTTCTCAACAAAGGTGTGGGGAGGATGGAAGGAACCCATAAGTACTGCCAGTGAGAGCCAGGCCTGCCCTTCACCCCTCCCTCAGCCTGGAGGGATGAGAGCAGGAAGCGGCTTCCAGAAGGCAGGTGTGGTAAGGACTGGTGGGGGGGGGGGCTGCCTCTCAGGAGCCGAGCTTGAGTGGAGGTCAGCCAAAGGCAGCCTCCAAGGGAACCAGGGTAATAAACCTGGTAATAAACCCCCCGCCCCGTACTCTCTCCTACCCCGGCTCCCATCTGCCTTCCTGGGAGACTGACCAAAAGAGAGCAAACAAGCCTGAGGACATGGGTCTAGAAGTCAGCCTCGGCCTGCAGCAGGGAACGGAAAGGTGGAACGTACCGGCTTCGTCATCGATCCAACCGTTCACTGTTCAATAGTCTGCACTATTCACAAGTCTGTAGAAGACAGTGACTCAACAGCTTATGGGTGACACACATACATGGGGAGGACTTTGGAAAGCACCAGGCATAAGTGTAAGGAAACAAAAGGAATAAGGTACTCCTCCACAGTCGGGAACCCACCCCCTGGGTTGACAGAGCAAGGCAACACCTATCAAAAGACACCGTAGCAGTAACCCATCGATGGACAATTTAGTCACCAGTCTTTTCACAGGAATAGTCCAAGGAGGAAGAAGGAAAAGGAATCCTCTTCAGTGGAGCCAAAACCGCCATCTCTGATTTGAAAATAATCCCATTCGACAACAACGTTGTAGCGATTACACATCACAGGAACCAGCAAGGAACAAACTGTTAGAGCAGTTCGAGCTCCTGGCTTTGTAGCCACACCCTGATCTTCTCAAAATTCTTGTCCATCCAACGGATGTTTTCCCCAATGGTTTCAATTGTTTGTTGGACACAACGTAGCTGAGAACCCTTTTCTTTTAAAGAGCCAAAGAATTCTTTTACCTGGTAAGGAAAACCAGAGTTTTAAAAAATGTATTACAGAAATCTAAGTTTGGGCTAGTTAAAAGAAAACCGAAGCCAAATTTCCAGCATGTATCAAAATTCTACATAGCAGGCAGCGCCAGGGGTCTGGATACAATTATGTACACATAAACTTAAGAAGCTATATGAAATGAGCTCATGCCTCATGATGTCAAATTTTTATTTTTCTCCGCAGCTTTTTTATTTATTCACAGTTGCCAGATTGTAAAAGACTTCACTGTGTACCGTTTAATAATTAGGGTTTGAGTGTATTAATATGTATTTTTATATACAGGCAGATGCAAACTTTTTTAAAACATGGTGTCTAAAAAGCAGAATGTGCAGTTTCTTCTTTGCCAAGTAAAACAGTTTCGGTCACACAAGTGCAGTCTTTCTCCATGGGCCTGGCCTTGCAGATAATTAGAGGAACACTGAGGAAAAGGGTTCTTAGCAAGTTATGGTGGTAATTCCCCAAGCGTTGCCAATTTTTTTATCCTAATTCACAATTCGTGTATTGTTCCTCTAAGATTAAAACCCACACCAAGTTGCCCATGGTTTTAACGAGATAAGAGAGCGCTGCCTCCTCTTGTTTCAGGGCTGGGTTTCTTAACTCCTTTAAGCTCATGTGAGACACTGTCTGGTTTGGCCTCAGCACGGACTATTGTAGTATTGTTTCACCTTAAAAGGTTCTTAACCTTGCCCCCTAAGTTTTCACAGCATTAATCCTTAAATTTTTGACTGTGGAGACAGGAAGTAAGTGTAAGCCAAGATGTAGTATTTATTCAACATGGATTCCAGACAGTTAATTCCTTAAAAATCTGTGCTATGATATCTTAAGTTTAAGAAAAAGAGAAGGGTAAGAACAGGCTTTTGAAGGTCAAATTCCAATTTTAAATGAGTTGGGTTTTTTTTCAAACTATCTCAATACAACTTTTCAGGGAGCTCCAGGCCCGCCCTCCTGCTGTAGCCGCCTGAAGAACGCAGACCATGCCTCAAGGTCCTGCCTTCGCTTGAAGCTTAAGCCCACTCTTTCAGACTCTCAGACTCCAGATTAATATTCAGGTCAGAGAACAACTGTTCTTTTCAGCAGTCCAGTCACATCGATAATTTTACCAACTTTTTTTTTAAGGATTTTATTTATTAGAGAGAGAGAGAGTGAGCACAGGCAGACAGAGTGGGAGGCAGAGGCAGAAGGAGAAGCAGGTTCTCTGCCCAGTAAGGAGCCCGATGTGGGACTCGATCCCAGGATGCTGGGATCATGACCTGAGCTGAAGGCAGCTGCTTAACCCACTGAGTCACCCGGGGGTCCCAATTTTACTAACTTTTTAATGATTAAGCATGGCTTCTTAAATATTTTCAAATTATTTGAAATAATCCTGAAGGAGCCCTTCACACAGTAGTACCACTAAAAAAAACAACAAACAACAACAAACAAAAACCTGTAAGAGCTGTAACCAAGCCAGCTGATAAGCCTTGCCCTCGGACTTTTCCTGACTCCAGATTCTCTCTCCTACCCTCATCTACCTTGGAAAATGCAGCATCCCAAATGAGCCCTGGATTCAAACCTGCCTCCTTCAGAGTCCTGTGCAATCAGCAGTGTGATACAGAGATGGGATGGGTGGGGAGGAAGTTTTATCCTACTAACTTGTTTGACCCTTCGTAAATGATTTAACTTCTCTGGGATTCAATTTCCTCTTTAGTGAGAGAAGGATGAGCTCTCCCTCCCAGAGCACTGCTGAGGACGTAGTTATGTAATGTGGGTCAAGGCAGAGCTTAAACCTCAGTCTGTAACGGGACTCAACCTCATCCATCTCTTCATGAACATGTCCTCTAACATGTCCTCATCACTCTGGCCTAATTACTGTGCTAGACACGGAGGCGGTGGCAAGGGACCAGGCAAGAAAGCCATGGACTCCTAGAGCTTACACTCTACTTGGGAAGACAAGCAGCAGTCAACACAGCTACTGTTAATATACTATCGTGGACAAAATACACGGAGGTTGGAAGACTGATTGGGACAGGTGGCCTGCTTTCCACAGAGCAGCCTGGAAAGGTGACATGTGACCTGGGATCGAAGGACTCAACGAGCCTTTCCACTGACAAGGTAGGGGCAGACCCAAGCGAGGCAGAGAGAAGTTTAGAGGCTTTGAGACAGGATCAGCACTTTCTGGTGCAGGAGCAGGAGGCAGCTGAGTGGTTCGAGGTTTTTGCAGGATGGTGACATGGGACAGTGTGTGCTCCCTGGCTGGAGAGGTGGGCCAGACCCCAGGCACCATGGTTGCGTGCATGTGGGGAGGGAAGGTCTGGCATTTATTCCAAGATAGCCACAGGTCAAGTTTCAAGGAAGGATCAGTCATGGGCTTATTTTCAGATTTAAATGTGGAAAATGGTCTAGTGTTGGCCAAGTGGGAAGCCAGGCAGGTGGCTCTGGTCGTGGGCCAGATAAGAGCGGAGAGAGGCCTAGGGTGGAGTAACTGCAGCCGAGTGCACAGATACAATAGAGATGCTGGGAGCAGAGCCAGGCAGGCTCCGGGATGACATGGATGTGGAGGCCAAGAAGGCTTCCGGGCTGACTCCTACACAGGAGAACGTTCTCCCTGCTGATGACATCCGGGCTTTTATCACTTCCATGCCCTATATATATCTCAGGCCTTTCACACACAACACACACCTGCATCTCCTTCAGTCCCTGCTCAAAAGTCTCCTCACCATCCCGTAAAACAAAGTTCTTATCCCGTCACACTCGCCTTACCTTGCCTCATTCATCTTCTGAGCACATAGCCCGACGTAGGTCACTGTATAACTTATTCCCCCAGCAGAATTTAAGCTCCTTGAGGACAAAGGCTTTGTCTACTCTGTTCCTTGCCATAGCCCTAGAACCTAAATCCACATCAGCCTTACAGTAAAAATGTATCTTTAGAGAACTACTGAGAAAACAAAGGAATGAGCAACTGACTAAATGAAATGTTTTGTTGCTACAGATTCGGGTTATGGACAACTGTCTTAACTACCCCTACCTCCTGACGGTCCCCATCATCACGCAGAATAGCTCTGCTCACTCGAATTCAACCTTGGATTATGTGCCAGTTAATTTGACAAGCCTGCATGAAAACTAGAGAGAAGGGATGGGACATTTCTTACTCATTTTCAAAGCATTCTCCCCATATCAAGCTCTATCATGGTGTAACCAGAACATACAATGGAAGTTTTCCTAAAAAGATCAGTATTAGGCTCTCAGCTTTTATTTATGTGCAACCTATTTTTAAAAGCCTTGTAAAATTTTTCTATGCCTTTGGAAACATTTTTATAGAAGGGGCACATCAATGACCTTGACATCAAATTCCTCAAAGTTTAGGACTGAGTGAAGAGTCTGCTTTTGTGGGAAACTTATGTTCTGTGGTTCCTTCCCTCTTCCTAGACAATGAGAATGACGTATACTGTTTTCTCATTTTTTTCCTGACTGCTAGGAACCTTTGCTGTATTTAGGGTTCAATGGAAATAAATTATCCTCAGCATAAATCCCTGATACAGTTACCTCTGTCAATCATGCAGCTTCTTGTTATTTCACTTTTCTTTTATATATGGACCTTGTAAGTTGCCTAAAATTATTTCTCAAAATGCATATAAATAAGTAACAAGAAATCCTGAACCTAGATAGCAGAGAGCCAAGATTCCAGACCTGCCTCATTCATAATATGCTAGATGATCATGTAGGTCATGTACACCTCTAATGATCACTTTTAATATCCTAAGAAATACAGAATTAAATGTCTCCAGTAATTTCTTAAGCCCAAAGGTTTGTAATGGCAGAGCCAAGCTTCTTATTGTGATGTTTGGGGAAGTGCATAGGTTTCAATAGTTCATTTGTAAGTAATTTTGGTTACCAGAGCATCCAAAAAGAATATCTACTAAGTGACAAAATCCATTCCTAACTCATCACACCCTTATTTTGTCTACCCCATATTTATTAGCTAATTGTTGCTTAAATTTAAGTTTTCTTTACCTCTTCAAGCCGTGCTCTTGTGGAGAACTGGCTTGTCGTTCGGATGACCATATGGGTTAGGGAAGTTGAGCCAAGTTCAAACCTGGAAATGGAAATCGTCAAGATGTATCATAAAATATTGATTCATTCGACTTGTGGTTTGTTTAATTTATTTATTTGACAGAGAGAGAGCACAAGTAGGCAGAGGCAGGCAGAGGGAGAGGGACAAGCAGACTTCCCACTGTGCAGGGAGCTTGACCCAGGGCTCGATTCCAGAACCCTGGGATCAAGACCTGAGCCAAAGGCAGAGGCTTGAGGTGACTGAGCCACCCAGGCACCCCTCAGCATGTGTTTTTAAGCACCTTATGTGCTTACAGTATTTAACGAGAAACTGCTTAGGCATGAAAAATCCATGACATGATCTCTACCCTCAAAAGTGTTAAGATGTAGTTGTAAAAAAATACACCTACTGCTGAGTAAATGACTCAGTACCCAAAAGAAAGTGGTAGAGGCTTCGTAAGTGCTCCAAGAGCAAGGCAAGAGCACAGACAAACAAGCCGAAGTGCTAACCCACGGTTTGGGGTGAACTGCGCACAGGAGGCCTTGAGATTGGTCCGTGGGTGTGGAAAAGGATTATTCCAGATGGACTGGAACACTGGACTATCCAGATTCATTAGCACTAAATTTAAGTGTTGTATTTCCTAAGAAGAGTTTTTTAAGTACCTCTACTTGCTCTCTTCAATCAAAAAAATCCGTCTAGACTTTAACTGTTGTTTAACAAACAAAGCTAAAACACATGCAGGTTCATGGACCACTCTAGGCACAGCACAAGTTTTGACACTACTTACTTTTCTATCAGTTTATCCCAATTTTCCCTCAGAAACTGCCAGGCCAATGGATATCCCACCGGGTTCCTGCCGACAGCTCCAAGAATATATGGAAACTCTTGAATTTTTATTACATCTCCCTTAAAACTTTCATCTAGTAGCCTAGAACGATTAAGAGATGAAATGTTAACAATGAGAAGTCCCTAGAAAAGTTATGAATTTCTTTAGTAAAATCATGTGTGACAGAAAAAAAAAGCCCATCTGTCCATAATAAGCACAAGATAGTTGCTATAGCTCCATAATAAAAACTCACATTTAAATAATGTTTCCAACACCCATGCTCATGTATTCTCGTTTGTTAATAAAACAACTGAAGAAAGGCCTTTGCCATATGTGTTTCTAAACATATTAAAGAGACACAAATATATATCCCTTTAAATATTTTTCCTAACACCTGCCTCTCCCCTAATCAATGACCACACTCATTACACATATGCCCACTTGAATAAATGTTCCCAGCAGAAAAGGCAGTTCCCAGCCAAGAGAACAAAGAGATGTCGGAAGGATCTGAGCTCATTTAATTCCTCTTGGCCACGTGAACATGAATGAATTACTCACCACTGAAGCTTGTTCTTATCTTGGCTAATACTGAGGGCAAATTCTATTTTATTTTTCTCGGAAGTAGACAAAGATGACTGATATTTTCTATAAAGAAAATCCCATCCTTCAGTGTTCTGGACCCCCACAGCAAACACTGCCAAGGTCACATCGCTGGGCAGGCTGTGGGAAAGAACATCGCTGGTGAGAGTCTGAGAGGCAGGAAGTGTGTCTGGATGTAGAGTGATGACGAATGACAAACTAATAAACTGGCCCAGTGAGTGGAGCAACATGCCTGGAAATATAAACAAAAATTACCTCTTTCTTCAGATTTTATGGGAGAGGCACAAGGAAGTATCTACAATTAGGTTTTAAGTACCCTTCTCAAAACCATAATGGGAAAAGCCACTTTGATAAATACCTACATATATAACACCATGATGCTGGGGAACAGGACAGACGGTCACTTCTCAGGCCAAAAGAAATTCAAAGTAGACTCAAGATGTAGTCCATGAACAAAAGTCAGGAATCCAATAGGACCACTGTTTGCAGGTTTTTCTTTAAATGGAGCCATGTAGATTGTTGGCTTAATATCTCCTAGAGAGATTTAAGCTCCAAATATTAAAGTTCAAGAATAAATTCTAAATACAGGAAGACCCTACTTTGCTTCAATGGTGTCAGCAACTACTACACAGGGACTTTGGAAGCCCAACGAAGCTACTGTTGTGGCGTGCATGCACTGCCAGTGTTCCTCTCTAGGACAGCTGTTTCACTTGTGGTCTTTACCTCCATTAGACGGAAATCATTCTGATCCCACTTTAACTCTCCAGATATTTGATTTTTATATATAGAATTTCCCTCCTAGCATTCTTAAAACAGAAAGTTGAGAGATACACAGAAAAATCTCAAGAAGCAATTTATTTTCCCAAGAAGTACAGCATGGGAGGTTTGGCTCTACTTGTTTTTTTCTCCCAACATCTAGCACTGACGATGAAAAACAGAAAAGATAGCCTTTACAGGAACAGACTCATTGTTTGGTAAGCACTGACCTCAGATTTCCATCTGCTTCCTTCCACTCTCTGAAATAGGCTTCTGCCCTCTGCACGCAGGGCTGATACTTGCGCACACAGGCAAGTAGGAGCAGCTCAGTCCGCAGCATTCGCTGCGAGACGGAGCCCTCATCTGTCCACGTCTGCTTATCGATGAGGTCCCTCAGCAGCCTGATGAGAAAGGCCTGTGGGAAAGCCACACGTGTCACCAGTACTGTCCTGGGCTGCCCTGTATTTTAGACGAGTTGATATACCCACAGGGGGTGGGGATTAATTGGTAAAGTGGGATCCAACTCTTTTTTTTTAAACCACATGATTCTATTTATATTTATTTATAAAAGGAGGCAAAACAAGAAAATCATGATTTTACTATTTGCATAAGCATCTTTTATAAATATACCTTTACCGATTTAAAAATTGTGATGAACTGCCACTTTTGAAACCAGGTTTATAGAACTAAAGTTTGAGAGCAAATCATACAATAGGACTTCATAACATTTTGCCAAAAACGATTTTGTCCCTCTTCCTCAAGTACCTGAGTCATGGAGTATCTTAAGAGTAACCATCAAAATGAGATACCACCTCACACCAGTCAGAATGGCTGAAATTAAACAAGTCAGGAAACAACAGATGTTGTGAAGGATGTGGAGAAAGGGGAACCCTCCTACACTGTTGGTGGGAATACAAGCTGGTGCAGCCACTCTGGAAAACAGCATGGAGGTTCCTCAAAAAGTTGAAAATAGAGCTATGACCCCGCAATTGCACTCCTGGGTATTTATCCAAAGGATAGAGAGTGATTCTAAGAGGCCTCTACACCCCAATATTATAGCAGCAATGTCCACAAGAGTGAAAATATGGGAAAAGCCCAGAACTCCATTGACAAATGAATGGATAAAGAAGATGTGGGGTGTGTGTGTGTGTGTGTGTGTGTGTGTGTGTGTGTCATATTACTCAGCCATCAAAAAGAATGAAACCTTTCCATTTGCAATGATGTGGCTCCAAATACGGGGTGTGATGGTAAGTGAAAAAAGTCAAAGACAAATACTATATGATTTTACTCATATGTGGAATTAAAGAAACAAAAACAGAGGAGTATCGGGGAAAGGAAGGAAAAATAAAAGGTACAAACAGGGAGGCAAATTATAAGAGACTCTGAACAACAGGAAACACACTGAGGGCTGCTGGACGGGGTAACTGGGTGATGGGCACTAAGGAAGGCATGTGATGGAATGAGCACTGGGTGTTCTATGCAGCCAATGAATCACTAAGTGCTACCCCTGAAACTAATAATACAGTATATGTTAACTTGAATATAATAAAAACTAAATAGTAAACCTCAAAAGACAAGTAAAATGAAATAAAGGATTTGCAAAAAGAAGGGAATAACAAATCCATAAAACTTAAGTATTGATTCTTACTGTGCTCTGTCTTTAGTGTCAGGATGAAACCCAAATCTTTGCTATTTAATCCGAATACTAATTCTGATGTACTTTCTAGAGATATACCCATATACACAATGGTAAGGATGCTTTCCCACACCCACACAAAAGCAAAGCAGTATGTAAGTATTCAATTTATCGAAGGCTTCTACCTTGAACTGATTTTCCACTTCCTTCATATCTCTTTTCTCCATCAACTTATACATAGGTATCAGCTCGTTCAAACCTTGGAAGACCGGCATAATTTCAGTTTCACGTCTCAAGTACAGGGCTAAATCCAAGGCTTTTTCAATTGATAGCTTTCCATTGCTGGTCAAGAGAAACCATGGTTAGCAGTTTAAACAAAAATCAGGAAGTCAACTTTTTGTTTCAAAAGATACTTAAAAAAAAAAAAAAGATTTTATTTATTTTATTTGACAGAGATCACAGGTAGGCAGAGAGAGAGAGAGAGGAGGAGGAAGCAGGCTCCCTGCTGAGCAGAGAGCTCGATGCGGGGCTCGATCCCAGGACCCTGAGATCATGACCTGAGCCGAAGGCGGAGGCTTTAATCCACTGAGCCACCCAGGCACCCCTAAAAGATACTTTAATCTTCCAGTGAAACATTCAATCAGATATAAATGCTGCCTTATTAACGGGGCCTTTATATAAGTGTCTTTTCTTTCACACATAGCACTGGCTTATTTACCACTGTGGAGGAAGTTTCTTGAATAATAATATAGCCAGTGCTAACTCTTGGTGAAGACAAAATGGAGACAGATCAGCATCTGACCCTCTGAGAAACAACAGACAGGGGGCTCAACAACCAGAGTAAGATAGTGATTTTTATCAAAATCAGTCATCTTAGAGAGATTGCCACCCAGTCAAAAGTCTGAGCATCTGCATTAAACACATTCTTGTCTCCATTTCAAAAAGAAAGTGAACATAGATAAATTCCTCCATTATGAAATAAATTTTAAAAATCTTAAAAAAAAAACAAACCTTCATTATGGAGGGCAGGTGTCCAAAATCTTAGTGGCAGGGTATATATTAAGTGCAAATCCTCCAAGAATTCAGCAATATTACAGAGGGAAATAGTCTCAGGTAGGCAGAAACAACTAGAAAAACCACTTCTATCTTTATCCCCCATTGCCTTTGGCCACCCTGAGAGGTCCAGCAAATGAACTCAAAATTTAGAGCAAAGGGACATGGGAAATGAGAATTACAGAATCAGGTCTTCCCACCTGCGTGACTCCTCTGGGGACTGCAGCTCTGCCTAAATACTGAGCAAATTTGAGTTTCAGGCTTAAGAACCATTTCCTTAAAAACCATGGACATAAGGCAAAAAAATAAAAAGAATGAACACTATCCTTAACAACTCCAACATCATGTGGCTGCGCCACATTTTCTAAGCTTTATTCCAGAAACCTTCCATGAAATTCAGGTATCTAGTTTGAGAACTGGGGGGAGAAATCTGGGTTAACCCCAGACACAAATGCAAACAACTGGGTACTAACCCACGTAGTCTTCTAAGAAGGTTTTAAAAATGGGAAAGACCCACAAGGGCAGAAACCTCCTAAGCTTCAGCAGGGCCAGAAAAGCTACGAGACAAGGCTTTAGGGACCAGAAGCTTCTCCGCAAGGCTGGTCTCCTGGTTTTCTATACATTTGCATCAGTCTGATCTATGTCGTTAGTTAGCAACATTAAAATACAGGTTTCTTGCTTTAGCTTTACTCTAAGACACAGACACATGGTTGGTTAATCCTAAGACTAGACGCAACCTTGGAATTTAAGAACTTAGGAGAAAACACCATCTAGCTTCTTACGAGCAAGCAATCATTTTTGTCTTTAGAAATCAAGCGTTTGAACGCTAATAGCGGCTTTTAGAAATAAACCAAGACCTTGAGGAGTCTGTCATTACCTGACGAGCTGAAACGCATTGTTGATAAGACTGGCCCGATCGTTGCTGCTGATTGTTGTGTGTGCTCCTTTTAAAAGGCCAGTCAAAGAATCCCATCCATCATCTTCATAATGCACAATGTAATAGCCATTCATTCCAACATTAAATTTGATCCATTCTACCTCTTCTGGGAGGATGAGCACATCTAGAGCAAATAAAATACATCAGAGCTCCATTTTCTGTCTTGGCTCATGAAAGCTTTTCTGATCAGAGACTGGACAAAGAAACTAAAGGCAAGTTTAATATTGAACAATTTTAATACTGAAATGAGTTTCCTTTTGGACACATTTCTTTCAGAAAACAGAAAAGTCCATTCTAATAGGCAAAGGCCAGCACTAGCTTTAGACCACCAATATTTTGAGATTTATAGATCTATGAGAATACAGCCATACTTTAGGCCATACACATGATATGATCCAGCAGGGTTCAAAAAGGGGAATTTTCACTCGTAATCCCTCCCTCTCAACATATATAACTCAGATGCTTTATTCTCCACCTGGCAAGACACTGGCTTTCTTTTTTGCTACCAGAGAATATTTTCAATCCTTTCTTTACTAGAAATTGAAAGCCAACAATTTGCTTAATATAAAGATTGACCTGATCCTTCTGTTTTAATCATGATCAACAGTAAAACAAACTTAGCAAGTCTTACACATTTCCAGTTTCTTCCGTATTTAACGTAGTTATTTCTACGATCAGTTACCTGTTTTTGTCTTCAGCAAAAATCTTTGGACTGAGTTTGATTCGCTAGTGATGAATGTCAGTGGAACATGCCACAGGTACCTTAGAGAAAGGACAGATTATTTGTTGATTCAGACCAACAAACAGTTATTAAATCATCTATCATATGCCACACACGGGCGAGTTTTAATGATGGTACCAAAACTATTAGAGCCAAGAGGTCAAGATATCACCAGCCTGTTTTCCAGCTTTGCAAGGGGCACCAGTTCAAGCACTGTTCATTCTTCTCAGACTTCTTCAGTAGAGCTGGAAATTTGGGCTCCAGTGAACCTCAGCACCCTCTGTAGAGGTTGGAGCTCAGAGGTCCTACCTTAAAGACCTGGACCCCTATAAATTGCACAGATAGCCATCCTGTGACTCCTACAACATTTATTAAGAATAGAATATCACAGGGGTGCGTGGGTGGCTCAGCGGGTTAAGCCTCTGCCTTCAGCTCAGGTCATGATCCTAGGGTCCTAGGATCGAGCCCCACATCAAGCTCTTTGCTCAGTAGGGAGCCTGCTTGCTCCTCTCTCTGCCTGCCTCTCTGACTACTTGTGATCTGTCTGTCAAATAAATAAATAAAATCTTAAAAAGAATAGGGTATCACTTCAGTGGAATTCCTGTCAGTGATGCACAACCTGAATCCCATCATGAAAAAACAGCAGAAAACAAAGACTGGAGGACAATCTATTAAAAGAAGAAAAGGAAAAGGAAAAAGAAAGAAGAGAACAGAACAGAACAGAACTGGCCTGTGTTCTTCAAAAATATCAAGGGCAAGAAGAAAAATGTTAAAGAACAGTTTCGGGAAAAGAAGAAAAAAATACAACTGAACATGTGTGACAATGCAATGTGAGCCTATATTGAATCCTGAACTGCAGCTTTTTTCTTTTGCTATGAAGACGTTATTAGGAAAGGTGGAAAAGTTAAGTCAGGTTTATGGATCAAAGTATTAGATCAATTTTATTTCATAATTTTGATATTATATTGTGCTTACATGGTGAATATTCTTATTTTTTATAGAAATATCACACAACTATTTCAGAGTAGAGAACATCATGTTTCCAACTTACCTGTAGTAAAATATATATATATATATGTATTACATTGTGCAATATACATACATAAAATACATAAAATCTGTATTATATATATAAATATATTTATATTATATATATATATAAGCATATATGTATATATGTATATATATATACGCTTCTGTGGATCCAGGAGGACAGCATAGGAGGACATCGAACTCACCTCCCCTGTGGATACGCCAAATCTATATCTACATATAGAGCAATTCCTTTTGAAGAAGAATCAAGAGCTGATTGAATAGCTTCTGCATGATAAATGATAGAGGGACCACACACAGAAGGCAGAAAAAGAGCCAGGATAACAGAAATTCCATCCCAAGGTAATGAGGGAGGGCTATTACCGAAGGCCCCTATCAGACTTGCCCACCTTGAGATGTGATGAATATAATGCAATTTAGAGGATAACTAGATTATAAGTGAAGAAAATCCACTGACCAACTCTAGAGCATCCACCAAACAGTGGGCAAACTGCTAGAACTCTCTCTGAAGTCATAGGCGCTGGTGAGAACCACTGTGTACATTCCCCCTCCACTGTGATATTGTGGACAGGGGCAGGGTTCATTCACTCTAGCCAGTTGCGTAGGGCCACCCCAGCCATTCCAAGACTCCTAGCCCATACCAATTCCAGTCAACCTGCAGCAGTGGCCCCAGAAGAGTACTCTGGGACCCTCCTGGCTTATACCCAGTCAAGCCCCAGCCATCCTACCATGGTGGCCTTGGCGCAGGACAACCTGGGACCCCATGGACTGAACCTGCTCCCACTCCAGCTCTAGACCTCCAACCATTGCACCATCTCCTCCAACTTCAGCAATTTCTCCAGGGTGGCCCAGGGAAAGATTGTCTCAGAACTCCCCAGCCCATGCATACTCCAGTTCCAACCATCTCACCAGAACAGCCTTGGTTCACTTTGCCCTGGGACACTTCTCTCCCATCCCACTCTGGCTTCAGCTGGCCAGCCAAAGCCACTAGGCACACGCAACCTACACAACTAACAGTAAATCACAGAAATAGAAGTCAAACAAACTAAGGACACCAAGGATTATATTCCCAACAAAAGAAAACCAAAAAATCCCAGAAAAAGAAAAACCCTAATGAAATAGGTAATTTACCTGATAAAGAGTTCAAAATAATGGTCATAAAGATGTTCACTGAACTAAGAAGAACCACAAACTAGCCTTATAAGAAATGTTAAGGAGTCATAAGAGGAAAAGGAAAGATCACAGGAGGAAATATGAAAAAGAGAAGTACAGGCCAATATCTCTCATGAGTATAGATGCAAAAATCCTTAACAAGGCATTAGCAAACCGAATCTTACATTAAAAAAAAAAAAAAAAATCATTCCTATCCCCCAAGCCCCTGTCTGTCAAATAAATAAATAAAAACTTAAAAAAAAAAAAAAAACCCTCGGCAACGTAGGTCTAGAGGAAACATATCTCAACATAATAAAGGCCTTATATGCAAACCACAATCAACATTGTACTCAATGGTGAAAAAGAGAGCTTTCCCCTAAGGTCAAGAAAAGAGAAAGATGTCCACTCTCACCAATTTTAATCAACATAGTACTGGAATTCCTAGCCATAGCAATCAGACAGCATAAAAAAAGGAGGGGGCATCCAAATTGGTAAGGAAGAAATAAAGTTCTCATTATGTGAAGATGACATGATACCATACACAGAAAACTCTCAAGACTCTACTAAAATACTACTAGAACTGATAACTGAGTCTAGTGAAGTTGTGGGATCCAAATTTAGTGTACAGAAATCTGTTGCATTCCTATACACTAACCATGAAACAGCAGAACATGAAATTAACAATCCTACTTGTATTTGCACCAGACACAATAAAATATCTAGGCATAAACTTAACCTAACATGTGAAAGACCTATTATTTTGAAAACTATAAAACACTGATGAAAGCAATTTAAGATGATGCAAAGAAATGGAAAGATACTCCATGCTCATGGAATAGAAGAACAGGTATCATTAAAATGGCTATGGCACGCAAAACAATCTACAGATTTAATGCAATTCCTATCAAAATACCAACAGCATTTTTCACAGAGCTTGAACGAACAATTCTAAAACGTGTATGGAACCACATAGCCAACGCCATCTTGAGAAAGAAAAAACTGGAGGTACCACAACACCAGATTTTAAGTCATATTATAAAATGGTAGTATTAAACCTGTATGGTACTGGCATAAAAAACAGACACATAGATCAATAGAACAGAAAACCCAGAAGCAAACCCATGATCATATATTTATCTTTGACAAAACAGGAATCAGTATACAGTGGGGAAAAGCTCTTCAACAAATGATATTGGCAAACTGGACAGCTACATGAAAAAGAAGGAGACCACACCACTTCTTTCACCATACACAAAAACAACCTTAACATGGATTAAAGGACTAAATGTGAGTCTTGAAACCATAAAAATCCTCAAAGAGGGCACAGGCAGTAATTTCTGATACATTTTTCTAGATAAGTCTCTTGAGGCAAGAGAAAGAAAGAAAACCAAAGAACCAAAGAGAAAGAAAACAAAAAATAAACTATGGAGACTACATCAAAATAAAAAGCTTCTGCACAGTAAATAATCAACAAAGCTAAAGTGCAGCCTAAAGAAGGTATTTGCAAATGACATATCCAATAAAAGGTTAGTATCCGAAATGTATAGAACTTATCAAACTCAATAGCCAAAAAACAAAGAAACCAGTTAAAAAATGGACAGAAGCCATGAACAGACATTTCTCCAAAGAAGACATCCAGATGGCCAACAGACACATGAAAAAATGTTCAACATCACTTATCAGGGAAATGCAAATCAAGACTACAATGAGATATCACCTCCCATCTGTCAGGATGGCTGACATTAAAACCCAAGAAACAAGTGTTGGTGAGGATGCAGAGAAAGGGGAGCCCTCCTGCACTGGTGGTGAGAATGCAAACTGGTACAGCCATGCGGGAAAATAGTACGGAGGTTCCTGAAAACATTAACAATAGAGCTACCCTATGATCCAGCAATAGCACTACTGCGTATCCACCCAAGAAATATGAAGACACTAATTCAGAGGGATACATGCACCACGATATTTACAGCAGCATTACTTATAGTAGCCAAATTATGGAGACAGCCCAAGTGTCCATTAACAGATGAATGGATACAGGAGATGTGGGATTATATACAGATATAATGACTATTACTCAGCCATAAAAAAGAACGAAGTCTTGCCATTTGGAATGATATGGATGGAACTGGAGAGTATAATGCTAAGTAAAACAAGACAGAGAAGGACAAAAATACCATATGGCCTCACTCCTACGTGGAATTTAAGAAATAAAACAAACCAGGACAAAAAGAGAAACCGGGAAACAGAAACAGACTCTCAACCATAGAGAACTGATGGTTACCAAAGGGGAGGGGGGGGGTGAAATAGGTAATGGGGATTCACAAGTACAGTCATCATGATGAAAAGACAATAAAGCAATAAAAAACAAGAAAAATGACGAGTATAGGTAAGAATGTTGAGGAAATGGAAGGCTCCGTTTTCCTGAAGGTTAGAGTGTAAACTGGTACAGTCACTATCATAAATAGTATGTAGGTTGCTTAAAAAATTAAAAGTAGAACTACACTATGACCCAGCAATCCCTCTTCTGAGTATTGATTCAAAGAAAATGAAAACACCCCTCTGAAGAGGTGCATGAACCTGTATGTTCATGCAGCATTGTGTAGCTATAGCAAGATATAGAAGCAACCAAAGTGTCCAGTGATAAGTTGATAAAAAGATGTATATATACACATACGTACATACACGCACAATAGAGTGTTAGCCAAACAAAGAATGAAATCTTCCCATTTGCAACAGCAGAGATGGGCCTAAAGGATATTATGCCACGTGAAAGAATTCCTACAGATAGAAACAAGTACCGTAGGATCTCCCTTACGTGTCATCTGAGACACAAAACAAAACAAAGACTCATAGATAAAGGAAGCAAACTCTTGGTTGTGGGGGGTGGTGCGGGGTGGTGAGGGTGTAGGTAAAGGAGATTAAGAGTTACAAATTCCAGTTTCAAAATAAGTCATGGGATATAATGTATAGCATAAGGAATACAGTCAATACTGTAATAATTTTTTTTAAAGATTGATTGATTGATTGATTTGACAGACAGAGATCACAAGTAGGCAGAGAGGCAGGCAGAGACAGAGAGGAGGAAGCAGGCTCCCCGCGGAGCAGAGAGCCCAATGTGGGGCTTGATCCCACTGGGATCATGACCTGAGCTGAAGGCAGAGGCTTTAACCCACAGAGCCACCAGGCATCCCCTGTAATAATTTTTTTAAAGATTTATTTTTTGACAGAGAGAGAGATCACAAGTAGGCAGAGAGGCAGGCAGAGAAAGGGGGGAAGCAGACTCTACAAGGAGAAAAGAGCCTGATGCAGGACTCAATCCCAGGATCCTGAGATCATGACCTGAGTTGAAGGCAGAGGCTTAACCCACTGAGCTACCCAGCTGCCCTAGTAATACTGTAATAATTTTCTTATTACATTATTACCATATTACATATGGTAATGACTTATTATGTAATAATATTTATAATAATAATAATTATATATATTATATATATAATAAATATAATAATAATTATTACCATATTACATATGGTAATAAGACTTATTGGTATTTTGCAATGTAAAAATAATGAATCAGTATGACTATATATGAAATGGGATACTGTTTGTCAATTATACTTCAATAATATATGAATAATATATATGCTATGTAGAGAGCATATAAAAAGGTAAAGAGTATTCTTTTTTAAGATTTTATTTATTTGAAAGAGAAAGAATGAGAAAGCAGGAAAGCAGGTAGGGTCAGAGGGAGAAACAGAGCCCCACTGATCAGGAAGCCCAATGTGGGACTTGATCCTGGGACTCTAAGATCATGACCCGGGCCGAGGGCAGTCGCTTAACCAACTGAGCTGAGCCACCCAGGTGCCCTAAAGAGTGTATTTTTAACTGATATTTTGGATTATACGTGGAAAGGTTCTATTTTACATTTTATACACATAGTTCAGGTTATATGTAAAGAGAGGGGAGGAAGAGGGGGAAGGGGAGAGAGAGAATGATAAAGTAAATGTAGTAAAAAGTTAACATACATGTGTATCTGGGTAAAGAATACATGAGAATTCTTTGTGCTCTTCTTACAACTCCTCTAAGTCTGAAATTATTTCTTTTTTTTTTTTTTTTAAAGATTTTATTTATTTGACAGAGAGAAATCACAAGTAGATGGAGAGGCAGAAAGAGAGAGAGAGAGGAGGAAGCAGGCTCCCCGCTGAGCAGAGAGCCCGATGCGGGACTCCATTCCAGGACCCTGAGATCATGACCTGAGCCGAAGGCAGCGGCTTAACCCACTGAGCCACCCAGGCGCCCCTGAAATTATTTCAAAACAAATTGAAGTACTGTCCATTTGGGTCGGTCAAGGTGCACAATCTGCTTTCCAGTGACGCCCTTCTGAAGTGGTAAAGCTGACAAACAGGCTCCAGGATCTAACGCAGACTTCCAAAAACCAACGCAGTTCCCCCTACGCCCCAGGTAACACCCGCATGTCTATGTCCTCCACTCACCCAAACGCCAGGCACTATCGGCCTTCAGGGGCAGTTGCCTCGTGTAGAGCTCGTTTCCAGTCAGAACCCGGAATTACCAACCCATCCAACTACAGGACATGGCAATGTTAAAATAATGATACAGTAACAGCTTTACTGAGAAGAACCAAGGTTGAAAGCCACATTTATCCTCTTGGAAGATGGTGGTGTGTAACTCGACTTCAGAGGATGCAGAGATTTAGTTGAAATATTTTAGCGGTCAAGACGAGAATGCTCTGAAAAATGAATTTTTGTCGCACAAGGCAGGTGTTACCAAGGCAACAACAGAAACATTACCCAGTTTCTGCGGCGTCCTCGGGTCCTTTGGTGTAGTGCTCCTGCCTCATGTGCACGTTCCTCCCTCTCACCGTGACGGTTATCAGGGGAAAGCCCTTCTGCAGCGTCCATGTGTTCATCATGGTTTTTACATCAAGGCCTTCCTGTCGCCAGTGCTGAGGTCGACAGAAAACAGATACGTGACCACTCGCCCGATGCTAATGGAGAACCCAGGCTTGCTCTCCTGGGCTAAGACCTGTTGACAAGTCCCTCGAAGCTTTTCCTCACCCCTTCTCCTCCTCCCTTCCCCACACTGTGTCCCACAGTAGCACTCTCACCGGAGCACTGACTGTTTGCCTTTCCATTCCCTTCCTCCATCTGTGTAGGTCTAGGCTCCCCAGCAGGTACTGTATCTGGTTCTACTGGGCATCCCTTGGGCTTGGCACCCTGCCTCCAGCAGGCAAGTGAATGAATGAAGTAGGGAAGGGAGACCAAGGGTCAGGTGTTCAACAACCATGTAACAATGCTGGCTCAGACAGGCAAGGTGGGAGACAATGTTCAGCCACTAGCCTGTCCTTCCCAGTGCTAACATCAAGACGGTCCACATTTAGCTGTCTTAAAAACTGATCTATTCTTAGATACTAAAAAAGCTTCTAAGGATATTGAAGAGCCAAACGATAAAACATACTACATAACAAATCTAGAGATCACGGAGTAAGGCAGTCTCTAAAAGCCATAAAGACCTCAAAAATGACAATAGGGTGAATAAAATTTAGCTGCCTCTCTAGACTCAACTTCCACTTCCTATGAAAAAACTCTACAAGTCCAGATAAACAGACTCACGTGATTTTGGGACTCAAATATTAAGGATTCTTTCTAGCTCAGCAGTAAAAAATGTGAATTAGATCTAAATTCAAATCCCCACTCTGCAACTGACCCAACATAGGCTTTTGGATTTCACACCCCCATCAGTTAAGCTCACAGGCTCACTCCGAGATGTAAAGGAGTCAAGTGCTCAGCTCGTGCCCAATGCTTACGTGCTCGAGATTGCCTGCTGCCCTCGTTTGTTTTTTCATGAATGAAAAGTTAGGGGAGTGACCCACATGGGCTGACTGACACAGCCCCAGTCTACCACAGGAACAGGTCATAAATTCACGGCTTTCCAGAGAACAAAGCTGAACAAATTAGTACCAGTGATAGATGTTTCCCACAAACGCTATGCCACACCCTTGCATAGACAGCTTTTCAGGGAAACTGTAAAAACTGTAAAAAAAAAAAAAAAAAAAAAAAAAAAAACTGTAAAAAGGCTGTCAGTCTGCTACAGTTTAACCAGTCTTTTTTTTTTTTTTTAAGATTTTATTTATTTGACAGACAGAGATCACAAGTAGGCAGAGAGGCAGGCACAGAGAGAGAGGAGGAAGCAGGCTCCCCGCTGAGCAGAGAGCCCGACGCGGGGCTCGATCCCAGGACCCTGGGATCATGACCTGAGCCGAAGGCAGCGGCTTAACCCACTGAGCCACCCAGGCGCCCCTAACCACAGTCTTATGTGGAGTTACGGTGATAGAATGAAAGACCTCGGAGAGGTTGGCCCCGAGGCTTCCTTCAAAGAACACGGAGTCAACACAGGTGTTTCGGGGTACCACATACAGCTGCAAGAACTTACTGAGGTTGAAGATGAATGAGGACCCCTGGAGCAAAAGCCATCCGTCCTTTCTGAGCCATCTGTAGGGCAAATCTAAAAACCCAAACCGAATGTGTTATTCCCGGTTCTCTAGAAAACAGTCAGGATTCTTCTCGGAAGGATTAACAGGGTGTAAGAAAACAAAACAAAACATGGTAATAAGCCTGGTAATCCCCAAGGCCGAGACTAAACCAAACCATACTCACACTTGCCATACTATTCCACAGGCCCTCATTTCTTGTGTTTTTGTAGCTATACTTCTGGAGGTACTGTACAATACCACTTTTAAATGCATCAGCACTGATATAATCCCTTAGCATATTCAGAATGCAAGCTCCCTGTAAAGACAGCGTGGGTAATTGTTAAGTTGAATCATCATCTGATCTGTTGTCACACTTTTAGTTTGGAAGAACTCTTTCAAAATGCAACCGCGGTAACATTTTCAAAGTCTGTGATTTGTGACGCAATTAAAGAAAGTGCACTTACAGAAAAAAAAGTGCTTTTCAAGGAAGTGGGTAAACCTGGACCTATCTGGGCAGGGGTCAGAACAGGACTGTTTCTCTTCTTCACCCCCTAGTGCCATCATTTTCTAACAGCAACCAAGGCTCCCCACAGGGCAAATGACCACCACTGGCCAGCTGCCATTGTCCCCAGGTTAGTGGACAGTGGTGCAGAACCAACACTTGGCACCACCTCCTGCCTTCCCCGGGGTCACTCCAGCCCAGCAGTGGGGAAAGTAGCTATAATAGAAGATGGAAACAGAGGTCCCAGTTAAGGAACAGAGGAGGGCAGGCATCCTGGAGCAGAGAGGGCCAGAGGAATGCAGGGAAAAGGAGCAAGAGAATGCCTCAAGACCCAGTATTCCTGGGTGAAGAGTCTTTTCCTCTCCACCCCCATGACTGTGGCACACACAGAAAAAAAATTGGCCACATAAGTGTGCATTTATTTCTGGGCTCTCCTCTGTTCCACTGGGCTAGGCCTCTGTAGGTCTGTTTTTATCTCCCCTGCACTGCTGATGGAAACAAAGAAATACTACAAATACTGTTTACTACAAATAAATGGGCCAAGTACCATGATAAATGACATTCTCTGCCTTGTTGAAGACAGTGGAATGGTTGGCAATGGGAAGAGAACTGGGGAAGCAGAAGCTTGATCTCACAGAAGCAGGGACTTGGACTTTAGCTCTGGCTTGTATTCCTGAGGGCAATACACAGGCCCCGTGTGACCACCGTGACTAGAATCCTTTCCCTTTCCCTCGTCCAGAGAAGCCAGGTGAAGACTGTTACGTAAGATCTCCCATTAAATGTTAGCAACCGTTTCCGGTTCTGTTATTAAACACATCGTATAGGACCGTATTTTGCAGTTCCACAATACCAGCTATTTCTGAAGGCACTGAAAGCCAAGCTACAGGAGGCAGGACTTTCGGCCTGGTACAAAGGTGAGGCCCAGTCAAGACCCGTTTGTTGAGGGAGAAACCGACTCGAAGTTTCTCTTCAGGATTACCGATCAAACTGCGTTGGGTCTTCAAGAATGAACTCCAGCCAGCAGCACAGGGCAGCACAGAAGGCATTCAACCTGGGTTGTTCCTCAGGAAGGAAAGTTACCCCACAATCCTATCTATCATCCTTCCATCCAAGTCTTTAGCAGTTTGGTGTCCAAAATGTCCCCTTATTATCCATTTTTACCTTTTCATAAGAAACTTCATCAAACATCTCCCGAATCTGAGCAGGTTTCACCACAGGGGTTGACACAGGGTGTGAGGAATTTAACGCATCAACCTCCATCACATTAAAACACTTGCCGAAGAAATAATCTTCCTGTTGACACAGAGACAACATCACCCATGTGACTTCTACTTTAGATAATAAATATGAAAGGACTAATGTTTGGTCTGGAGTAATAGGTTTATACTTCCATTTTCTGGTCCAAACCTCTTCTGTATTTATAGAGTTTACAAAATAAACTAGAATTGTCATTGCTAAAGAGACTCCAAGAAATGATTTTAGGTTAACATTTTAGGATTTGTTCCTCTTAAAATACCTATTGCTTTAGAAGACCATTTTCTCTTAAAAACAAAACCATGAGGCCTGTAGCCAAATAGAATCAAAACAACTGAAGTGTGTAGTGATTGCAACATCTCCAATCATATTTTAAAGCAAAGAAATTTAGATTTAAACCATGTAGTAAAAAACAAACAAAAAAAATGGATAACAAACTCAAAGTGTAATCTGATTTCTTAGGTCATATTACCCAATAGGATAACATACACACAGAATCATTTTTATTAGTAAGGGTTATGTGGAAATGGGAGAATATTTATGATCCATTGTAGTGTAACAGTTATATGGACATTATAAATAATGTATATTGGAAGATGAAAATGGGGAAGTTGATATATGCTTAACTCAAAATTATAGTAAGGCAAAGGATTGTTTGAAATTTTTTTGTTTTTACATAAAGGAAGTTTCTCTCTAACTTTACTGCATGTGATTTTCAGAAATTGAATACCTGATTTTTCAAATAAACACAAAGGTTCCAAAGCATTCAGTTTGAGACTCCTGAGTACAGGCTTATATGTAAACAAACCCGCAGTTACCTAAAGCAAATGGGATCCTATCTGATTTGACAAGTGGTATCCTACTGAAGTAACAGTTATCTGTACTTGATAATCTTTCAGTGAGCAACCTGAAAGCCGAGGAAGTGATATGCAACAGATAGGGTGTCATTACTTCTATTTCTTTGATATTAAAGGAGGGTAAGATTTGACTTCATTTCTTAACAATCATAGATTTGGAAATAAGCAAACCAGTCTGGAAATAAGCCTTTGTGATACCTTTAAAGTTCCCTACCATGCCTGGTAGTGAACCTGATTCCTATCTCAACTATCAAGGAGTTGATAGGTCTAGGAGTTCTATCACTGAGGATCAGTAAGTATTTTCCAGCAGTGTTGAATAAAACAGATCAACCTGTTAAAAAGTAAGTACTTACAACTTTCAGTTCAGGATGAGTCACGCTGACCGACACAAACTCCATAAACTTGGCAAATCCTTCATTTAACCAAAGATCATTCCACCATTCCATGGTGACGAGGTTCCCAAACCACTAAAAGGAAAATAGTACATATTCACACATTTCTAGGGAGATCGGATTATCTACACAGCCGTAAACATGAGGTATTCAGGAGGAAAGAGTTCACATGTGCGATGCCGGTATACGGGCAACATTCACAGAATATTTTATCAGAGTAAAAAACCTTTCCATGTTCATTTTAAAACACGCTACCTAACGCATTAAAGAGTTTTCATTTTTACTTGCCTTTTTTCCATAGGAAAATAATTGATCCATTTCATATGTCAGTGTGAATAGTCTCTTCTGTCCCATAAAAGCAATGTAGTTTCACCACAATTTCTAAAAGCGTGATTAACTGTGTACCTGGTGGGCAAGTTCATGTGACACCGTCATCGTAATGCTAAGCTTATCTGATGCTGAAGACGTCTCAGGGTCAAACAAGAGAATCGATTCTCTGTATGTGGTCAGTCCCCAGTTCTCCATAGCACCACTCTCAAAGTCAGGAATAGCAGCAAGATCTCGGGAAGGACACAAAAATCTGTTACCAGCCTCTAAACGAGATCTCATCCATACACACTAACATTCAGAACGGATGGGTGTAGGGATCCTAAGAAAAGCCAGGTTGGTTTTTCGGAATCCTGTTCTAGGCTGGAAGAACCTTTCACAACTGAGAAAAAGAGGCTCCATGGTTCACTGAATTGCTCTGCTGCTGTATGACCAAGTCAGATGTGGGCCCCAGGCCTCCTGACTCCCTTTCCAGCTGTCTGTCCATGAGTTTGGGGATTGAATATTAACAAATTCCTCAGTAATCCACTAGACTTGGGACATCCCAGGCTCCTGTTCGCCTAAAATCTCTAACACACGATGGTCCTAACAGCCCATTTAAGAAGGAAAATGCAGATTTTCCTTACACTATAAATTTGTTAAGAACAATTTATTGAGCACCCTCTGTATTCCTCCCAAGTATGTGCCAATCCTGGGGGGGGGGAAAAAAAAGAGAAAAGAAATACAGCTTCTGCCTTTCACTCTCTGCCCACTAATTTAGTCAGGTTTATCTTTCAAGTCAGAAGATAAAATGACCATGACATGTGCCTCAGAACCTAATCAAGATCTGCTTCTGCTCTAATTAGAAACTTACTGTAGAGATTAGGGCTCAGAAGGATCAACCTGATGGCTGACACCTGCCAGAGTTTAAGGATCTGAAAGGCTACTGAGATAACCACGGGAATACCAATTAGGAGGCTATAATCCATAGCTGACGTCATTCAATGCCACCATTTGCAAAAACTGTGCAAAATCTTTACCTTGTTTGGGTAAGGGATACGGAATGCTGAAATAATCCTCGTAAAATTCCAGAAGAGTCACTGCGGTATCCAGGGCATAATCTGCCTGATGTATCTTATCTGGTGCAGCATATATGGAAACCTGAAGAGAAAGAAAGTTAGCTTTTCAAATGCTCTCATGGCTTCTCTCCACAACTGTATGGAAGATGGACATTAAAGCCTTCATCTTCTGCAACATGGTTGCCAATTAAGTAGCAGTTCTAGTTCTTGTCTTTGTGCTGTTTTTAATTAACTCCCCTTCTGAAAACTACAACATGCTGGGTAACATATACAAAAATGTCTTTTTAGATGTTCTTATGACATAGTGGAAAAGTAAAGAAAACTTAGATGCCAAAAACGAGGTAAGGGTAGGGCCCTCCGTAGACAGCGGATGACTGCAGACAGCTTTTGTCCCGAGGACACTAACCTAATGCAGATGGAGTTTTCCCAGCATTGACGGTCTCAGGGGCTAGGAGATCAAGTTCAGAGCCTGCCCAGGCTGGGAAGCCCAAGAGAAGATGTACCAGGCACAAAGCTGGACCCTTAAGGACCACACCCTTGCTGTAAAGGTAAACTAAAAATAGCTTCCCCCTTCCGCAAGGAGACTGTAAGGAGAAAAAAATGCCTATTCAAGTCTTCGTACTATATGGGGGAGGTCGACTGAAATCCTAAGAGAATCAGTAAATGTTCATCTTCGTGCTGGTTAGCAGCTGGGCTCACACGAACCAGGTGGCTCAAAAATCGGAAGCCAGGGGTGCATGGTGGCTCAGTTGGTTAAGAGACCGCCTTTGGCTCAGGGGGTGATCCTGGAGTCCCGGGATCGAGTCCCACATCGGGCTCCCTGCTTGGCAGGAAGTCTGCTTCTCCCTTTGACCCTCCCCCTTCTCATGCTCTCTCTCATTCTCTCTCTCTCAAATAAATGAATAAAATCTTTAAAAAATAAAAATAAAATCTGAAGCCAATAGTTTGAAATAAAGTAGTTCATGGGTCCATAAGTGCTCCCAGTCACTTGACAGGAGCAAACAAATTCTCTCTGGAAGAATCCACCTTCAAATCAGGCAGTAAATTCAATATACACAAAGGAACTAGACACCATAAGCAAGAACCAGCAGAAACAAAAAGCCACAGAACCAGACACACAAAGACTTCAGGCAGGACTGTTACTAGAATATAAAATGTACATTTAATGTGTTCAAAGAAATAAAAGGCCTGAAAATACGAATAGTAAAAGGACTTCTGGGCCCCAATTCTAATGTGTGTGTGGGATAACCCCACACCTCTGAGCCGTTCTGCAATGCCGCCTGGGTGTCTCCACAATTCAACTTGATTCCAACACGACCCAGAGAGAGCACCAGATCCCACAACATAAAGGCCGAGTCTTACAAAACTGCCCCCACTTCCACTTCAGTGGACATTCACAAGTCCAGGCTACCATCCTGTGCTTCTGACCAACAGGCTCTCGTTTGGAAGGTGCAACGACCACCTCTTTAGGTGTGATTAATTTGCAAGAGCAGCTCACAAAATGAGAGAAAGCTTTTACTCAGTATAAAAGGACATGACTCAGGAACAGCTAGATGGAACAACTGCACAGGACAAGGTATACAAAAAGGCAAAGAGCTGCCGTGCCATCTCCAGGTAGTCCGCTCCCTCTGAATCTCCACACTCGCACTGACCCAGAAACTCTTTGAAATGTCCTCTGCGGTTTTTATGGCAGCTTCATTACACAGGCATGACTGCTAAGGTCATCAGCCCTTGGTAACTAAACTCAAACGCCAGCCCTTCTCCACTCCCTGGAAGTCAAGGGGGCAGGACTGAAAGTTCCAACCCTCCAATCACATGGCTGGTTCTCTGGCAACCAAACCCCTCCCCCATTTAGGTTACCTATGTGCTTCCCACAAGTCATCTCATTAACCTAACTAGAGACACCTTTCTAGCTGGTAGCAGAAAATTCCTACTTTTAAGAGCTCCATGCTAGGGACTGGGACAAAGACCACACATATATATTTCTTATCCTAAATCACAGTATCACGGCATGAAAGAGACATTATTAAAAAAAAAAAAAAATCTTTCATAAAGGACTTCCCAGAGTAGGCAATTCAGTGGGTGAGTGTTTTTCCTGATAGTTTCCCTGCTGAATTTAGATCGATCCTTAAATCCAAGTCTCAAGCATCACCTTCAAATCTCCAGGTAAGCAGTTCTTACAAGAATAAGAACCACTAGGGCAACAAAAGATTATTCACCAGAGAAGTCCTGCCTGTTCAGGCCTCAGTGAAAACCAGCACCAATAAATGAGGTATCTTCAAATCAAAACCCTCCCTTCCAGAAAAGAAAATTGTTTGCATTGTTTGTACAGTTGAACAGGTTGTTCACTACACAATGGTACCCAGAAAAGGGGCAAGTGGTCCTTGAGACAAGATATTCTCTTTAGTATTCCAGTATTCGCTGGCACAAATGTTCTCCCCAGAGCCATGTAATACTTTAAGCCGACTATTCTATTTTACTTCCTTCTCAAAGCCAGAATCTGTTCAGATGGTCAATGACATTTACTTCCCAACAGCAGAAAGTGATAGCCAGAAACAACTTCAGAAACCCCTGCAAGATCTAGTCCAACTTACGTATTTTGGAAAAGCATAAACTAGGTTCCAAAGGGAGCATGGTCAAGGTCAGAAAACCAGTTAATGGTGGAGCCAGGACCATGGCCCAGGCCAGGCCAAGCCTCTCCACGTTTTTGTGATAAGAACCTCATTGTAAATACCAGCATCTGTGACAAGAAGATGCCAACCACCCCGGTTTTTGCCCAAGATTCAGAGGTGTGGGACTTCCAGTTTTAAAACCAAGACAGTCTCAGGCAGGCAAGGACAACTTGGTCACCCTGTGTGACAATCTGACAATCCTAGGGCTCACCTTAACTCCACTCTTGGTCATCTTGCTAATAGACTTAAAATCTGAAATAATGAAGGCCACCAGGTAGGTGCTCATCTTCACAGTGACATCAAAATGGTCTTCTAGGAGTCCTTCAGCAATAGCCACAGATTTAACCTAAAATCATAATAACTGAAATCATCATATAATCCAATTATCAATACATTGAAAATATCTATAAAGAGAAATTTCCTAGCCACCAGACATAATATTCAGAATATATAGCATTATACATTATAACATTTGTATAATTATTTTAAAATTTCTCTTTCTAATATCTGATTGTAATTTTGAGATTAAGGCCATTCTACTCAAATTTTAATGAGATATAATTCACATATCATAAAATTCACTGTTTCAAAGTATACAGTTGTGTGTTTTTTTTATTATGGTCACAGAGTTGTGCCACTATCGGCACTATATTTTCAGTGCCCCAGATAGTTGCAAGCTGGCCCATATTTGGTTCATGAGGATTGATAATACGAATGGGAGGAAGCAAAACTGAGATTGTTGGTTTTGCCAAGAAGTAGACCTTAAATACAGGTATAAGAATTATCTGGAAACGCACTGTCTAGTTTGGTTTCTACAGTGGGCAAACATGTAACCATGTACAACTTTAAAAAGAGCTTCTATTTTCCTACAAAATTGAAAGTAACCCATGCCTGGGCCTCACATGGCCAAGCTTCCTCCAAACTCGGATTTGCTTCACTGGAATCTGCTTTAGGTGAAATCCAGGAGACGCCTCGTAGTGCGGTGGGGGTGGTGGAGGGACAGTCTCAGCGGTGTGCTCCCCAAAAGGAAAGTCTAATATGTCAGGAAACACCAAGCACTGGGCTGGGACAGGGCCCAGGAGAAGGAGAGCAAGAGAAGAAGGAGCCTGCCAATTCCATATGAACACGTTAACACATCTTCCCTGGAATCTTATTTCCACCTCCATCTCTGTGACCTCCTCCTTCTTCGTAATACCCACCACCCCCACCGGTTCTGGAGTCTGCTGGTCACTCTGTGCTCCCTTGACTCTGAGAGCCGACCTAGGTTTACTCTTGAAAAACTCCAACTTACCTTTTCAAGTGCCTTCTACCCACCCCTAACCAAAATTTTCATTCCTGAATGAATGAAAATACACTATTTACTAGGAAAGGAAGCTGATTAATTCAGCTTTAAATGGGATGAAATCCTGCCTGCTGCCCATACACTTCAATTCACTTTTGCTTTTCCAGTCGCCGAAGAGATAGCTGGAGACGCCACTGTCCTTCCCTGAACTCTGGGTCGGCAGCCTGACTTCAGGCTGGTCCTGTAAGATTTCTGCCGATGGGTGGGCCTTCCTGTCCAAGAGGCCAGCCAGATCACATTAGAGACTTCCCTTTCCCAAACAAACGGGTCCTGGATATCCATGGTAATCTTTGTGAAGTCTTAGGAGCTCCCAGCCTTCACCCTGCAAACCTATGAGTTTCTCTATCGGTGTTCTTTGGTCATCAGTCTCCCCCTTGATTTCATCCTCCCCTGGTCTTTATTCTCCCAAAGCTGTGATTGATTCTCTAATTAGAGAACTCACAAACCTGGGAGCAATGTTGTACTATTGAGGAATGGAAGGATAATTGGAACAGGCATGTTCTCGATCTCAAATTTCTATCAGGAGAACAACATAACTGTTTCTTGTTTTCTTCACCTACAAATGTGGGTGGAGTAGACAGAAGTTCTTAGCTGGTAGAGATTTGCTGAAGAGCACTTTTCAAAGAGCATGGCCTTCTTAGGGGGGCCTGGGAGAATCTTATTTGCAGAAGGGATTTTTAAGGGATTCAGTGCTGGGGGGTGGGTGTTGGGGGAGATGGCTGGTGGTCTGTAGAGTTTTAAGTGTTGCAAGCTACTGTCCTAGAGGCTGGCTGTGGCTCTCAGAGCCCCACACTAAAATTCGGCCTCTCTGGTGTGATCACAGGGTTGAGCTGGGACACCCTTTAAGACTCTGGGCAAAGTGTCTTCCACCTGAGTCTCATCCACAGCGAGCTCCCTGAACACAGGCTGTGTGTTTCACGAGATGATCCACAGCTGTGGCAGGCTGAGAGCTCAGTGGATGAGTTGTTCTAAGCTGCTAGAATCATCGCTCCATGGCTCGTACTGAGTAGTTACATTCATTCAGCACGGGCGTTTTCTCACCACTTTTGAAAATCAGATGGGACGCTGTCCACGTTTGCTTTGGAATTGGAGGATGATGGTCTCTTTAAAGGGAACTCAACTATCTATCACTACTTACCTTCTGTATCGTAATATTCAGATAAGATTACTTTTTTTCTGTTCGCCAATTTCATAGATAGTTACAAATCATATGGTTACTATCGGTATATCCAATATAGAAATTATAGAGAACTATATACTAGAAATATAGCCTTATGTGACCAAGTGTGGCCTTGATAAGATCATTTGAGAAGAGGAGGGGGAAAGTGCTTTGGGAAGGGCACTCTCATTTAAACCAGACATGAGTCCCTTACAGTGTCTCTCCTGCCATACCAGGGACTTGGAATGCCTCTTGGACAGAAATCCTCCATATTTTTAGGGACAATTTTTTTTCTCTGACTACAGAAAAATTATTGCCTGAAACAAAAGCACGGGTTGGAAATGAAGAAAGAAAAGCTAGCTGTCACACAAGAAAACAAAAAACACAGGTGACCTGAATATTAACTGTCCCTGGGGTAATGCAAGTGACAGCATGTTGACAGAGTTTTCCTGTGAGCAGACACACAGGCATTCTGACTCACCAGTGGCATATTGGAGATGGCGAGGTGTCTTGGCTCCCTTCTGATCTTGACTGAAAAATTCGCTTTGAAGGCAGGTTCATCAAAGCAGGGAAAGGCCATTCTGGCTGCAGTGGGTTCAAAGTGCGTTGATGCCAGTACTCTAAAATTATGGGGAGTGAAATAAAAGTACAGCATAAAGCACCAGGGACTCTAAAAGAGATGTGTGTTTGGTTCTTAATTTCTAAAGATACCATAAGATTATGGATTTCACTACTGAAAAAAAAAAATCTTTCATAGAACAAAAGTTATCATAAACTAAGTAAAAAGGCAAACAAAAAAACTGGGAAAAAGGATTGAAAGCTATTTGACAAAAAGGGTTAATAGCCTTGACAGAGGATGAACACTTAAAAATGAGTAACATGGGGCACCTGGGTAGCCCAGTGGGTTAAAGCCTCTGCCTTCGGCTCAGGTCGTGATTTCAGGGTCCTGGGATCGAGCCCCACATCGGGCTCTCTGCTCAGCAGGGAGCCTGCTTCCCTTCCTCTCCCTCTGCCTGTCTCTCTGCCTACTTGTGATCTCTGTCTTCCAAATAAATAAATAAAATCTTTAAAAAAAAAAAAGAAGTAACATTATGCCAGCAACCAAGGGGGATAGCAGGTACAGGTAATAAACAGGCAACTCGCTGAAGAAGAACCTACAAATAGTAAACTTATCAAAACCTGCTCAATTTCCTTAATAATCAATGAACTGTAAGTTACAGGGACATATCTATTGGCTTTTTGGCTCTAAAAAGACTGCCCATATATGGTATTGGCTACAGATGTGGAATATGGCAAGGGATATCAAAAGACTGTAAACCCTTCAACTTAGCAATTTTATGTCAAGGAATTTACTCTAAGGAAATAATTAACAAAGATATTGCTGTTGCTGAAAGGGTGGAAACAACCTAATCTCTGTCAATGGGGTATGAGTTAAATCAGAGCACATACATTTAATAAACTCATTAAAATAACATACAGTGATAGATATCCACATGAACATCTCCTCAACATATTAAAATAAGATCCTTTATAAGATGGAAAATATAGCTCCATTATATATATAATGTATATCCATACCCAGAGAGAAGTCTGGAAGTATGATCCCTAAAATAAAAGTAGTAGTTATTTTTAGGGGCTGTGATAGGGACAAAATTTACTTTCTAAAAAATTATTTTGGGTAGCATCTGACCTTTTTTTACCTCAAAAGAATAATATGGAATCAGAAAAATAAATGAGTATAGGGGCACCTGAGTGGCTCAGTGGGTTAGGTCTCTGCCTTCAGCTCAGGTCATGATCTCAGGGTCCTGGGATCGAGCCCCGCATAGGCTCTCTGCTCAGTAGGGAGCCTGCTTCCCCATCCCCCTCTGCCTGCCTCTCTGCCTGCTTGTGATCTCTCTGTCTGTCAAATAAATAAATAAAATATTAAAAAAAAAAGAAAAGAAAAAAGTGAGTATAATCTACTAACAAAATTTTAAATCTACTAACAAAATTTTACTTTATTTTTAAGATTTTTATTTATTTATTTGATGTAGAGAGAGAAGCGGGGAAAGAGGGAGAGAGAAGGAAAGAATAAGCATAAGCAGGGAGAATGGCAGACAGAGGGAGAACCAGGCTCCCTGCTCAGCAAGGAATTCGATTCGGGACTCGATCCAGGACCTTGGGATTATGACCACTGAAGGCAGCAGCTTAACCAACTGAGCCACCCAGGCGTCCCTAAAATTTGATTTTAAAATACAGCATAAGGGTGCCTGGGTGGCTTAGTGGGTTGAGGGTCTGCTTTTGGCTCAGGTCATGATCTCAGAGTCCTGGGAAGGAGGCCCAGGCCCAGCTCCCTGCTCAGTGGGGAGTCTCTTTCTCCATCTCCCTCTGTCCCTCCACTGCTCCACTTCTCTCTCTCTCAAATAAACACATTAAAAAATAATAAATAAAATTCAGCATAAAATCCCCCAAAATAGATTGCCTCCTTAAAAACAGAACAAAAGCAGGGGCGCCTGGGTGGCTCAGTGGGTTAAGCCGCTGCCTTCGGCTCGGGTCATGATCTCAGGGTCCTGATCTCAGGGTCCTGGGATCGAGCCCCGCATCGGGCTCTCTGCTCAGCAGGGAGCCTGCTTCCTCCTCTCTCTCTGCCTGCCTCTACCTGCCTGTAATCTCTGCCTGTCAAATAAATAAATAAAATCTTTAAAAAAAAAAAAAAAAAAAAAACAGAACAAAAGCAAGGCAGATGAGGGTCTTTAAAAAAGCTTTAACTAAGAAAAAAAAAATTTTCTTCTAATAGCGTTCTCCAAACATACATGGAAGTCTTAATCCCTTGTATCTGTGAAGATGACTTTGGAAAAAGGGTCTTCGCAGATGTCATCAAATGAAGATGAGGCCATGAAGTTGGACCTTAGTCTAGTAAGACTAGTGTCCTTAAAAGAAGAGGAAAACTTGGGGAATGACCACATGATAACAGGCAGAGTCCAGAGAGATGTCGGTAGGAGCCAAGGAATGCCAACAATCGGTGGCCTCCACAAACTAGAAAGAGGGAAGGAAGGGCTCTTTGCAGAGATGTAGAGAGAGCCTAGCCCTACTGATCCCTGGATTTGGACTGCTGGCCTCCAGAACTGAAAGAGCAGAAATTTCTATTGTTCTAAGCCACCCAGTCTATGGTACCTCATTATAGCAGCTCTAGGGAGCTTATCCTAGGCCAGGAGAATTAAAGATGTTTATTATATATCAGAATTCTAAACAAATAAACAAATAGTTACTTTGGCAGAGCTGAAGGAAAGAAAACTGATTAAAACAGAATGAAAAAAAAAATGAGATCCAAAAAACAAAAGAATCTATGGGCTATTTTTAGCTACATATGAAACACAAAATCAAAACATTCAACCATCAAGGGAGTGTTAAGAAATAATCCATATGAAATAGCACGGGCAGCACTTGGAGTTTAAAAAAAAAAAAATAGAAAGAAGTACCTCACTTCCCCTTCCTTGGTCCTGTAGGTGCTTTTATAAAATCCATTCAAATGCTCAGAAAGATTGCCAGAGTAGTCGATGACAACTGTGTACAGGAGTCCGACAGCCAGAGGCTCGGGAGCCAGAAGTGCGATTTGCTCGTGAGGCGGGTATTCCAGGACTCTCAAGGGTTCTGCAGACAGCCTCTCTCCGACTCTCTTCTTGAGGGTGGCCTTAGATATTTGCAGGAGGTGACTATGCAGGATGATGGTACTCGTAGGCTGGCTGGCTGTGATTTCTATTTCCGTGGTTCCCTCGAAAGTCAGAGTGGTGAGATTTGCATGGATCAGGAGATCGTAATGCACTGGGGTGATGTGCTCAGGAAGTCGCATTTTCTCCCAAGGGAATGGAGTCCCATTGCTAGCTTTTGGAGATGAAGTGTCACTGCTCTGACACCACGAAGGAGTTGACACAGTTAAGAGAATCAACAGTAAGGATGGTAGAAATGGCATGGTCACCGGTGGCCACCTGATGAACAGAGATAACATCTTCTTGCTCCAACTACCTAGCGGCAAAATATATAAAAGCACCCCCCCCCCAAAAAATTGAGTCACTAAAATATTATCAAGACAGCAAAATTTCACAATGTATCTACCCAGGATTAACTGATACAAACTTCCAAAAGTTCTAGGTCTTTACCTGAAAGTAAAATGACCTTCCCTATGCTATTGATTCACACAAGAAAGAAGTTACTGGTTAACAACAATCTTCACACCTATTAAAATGTATCATTTGGCTCCCCAAGTTTAAAAGAACTCTATTTGTCAGGGTTCTTGGTTGAAAGCAACAGAACAAGCTAAGTAGTTCTCCAAAAGTGTCACAGACTTGTCAGGACACTTGGGAAGCCAGCCACATGAAAGAGGCCAACATGGACAGCCAGAACCATGTCGGAGAGATTGACCTGATGGCCACGCCCCACGACCCTGGGCCTTGGAGGAAGCTGCCCTGCTGTGTAGGGACCAGCTACTGGATGCTGCCGCAGCCACTGCCAATGTGAGGTCCCTACTGCCCCTGCAGCTTCGCAGGACTTTGTTCAGGCAAGGTAGGGTATCACACCACCAGTCTGGGAGGTGGGAAGAGCAAGAATCTGGATTTCACAGCTGCTGCAGTCAGTAGAGGACAGTCTGGCTCCCCGCCAGGCTTCCAAATAGAGAATTTGTCACATACAGGAAGCATAGGTAGGAGACACAGATGCTGAGTAGCAGGGGGGTGGGGGGGGCAGGTATCCATTAACAGTAACCCTTAATACCAGCGGTATCTGTCAAATATCATGCCAACAGTTCATCTAATCTGTATTAGCCAGGGATGACTTAAAGGGTTTATGGTGATTTTCACAGCAATAGTTTGTGTCAAACATAACAATCTCCTGGATACCCTCTTACAGTCATCCAACAAAGATATTTTGGGGGCACACGGGTGGCTCAGTGGGTTAAAGCCTCTGCCATTGGGCTCTCTGCTCTGCAGGGAGCCTGCTTCCCTGTGTGTAGGTGTGAGGTATAATAATACACAAGACACAAACCCCACAGTCAAGGACTTCAAAATCTGGAAAGGCAGAAAGCATTCATACACAAATGGCAGAATGCAACAGAGAAAGTGTGAAGCATTCTAAGAATGATAATGACAGATACTGCTGGGGGAGAAGAGAGTGACATTGCTGCACAGAGAGCACTGGAGCATGGTTTGGAAGGATGGGTTGGGTTTGGAAATGAAGGGAGGGCATTAAAGACACTTTATTTTAAAGGTCTGGGGACACAAAAGGAATGTGAATTATAAGGGAGTTGGCAACCATGGCTGAGAACTGAACATTTCTCTCTCTTAGACAAAGACACTTCTTGAATGGGTGTTTGCCAGGATGCATCTGTTAGATGAGTCCTGGTAAGCGGTCTCCATTCCCTCAAGCTCCTTGGGCTCCTGAACATATAGATCAGATGAGAAAAGTAGTCCTGCTACAGTGTGGTACACGGGATTCTACCTCTATGTCAGTGGTTCTAAACTCTAGCTGCGTATTAACATCACCAAGGAAGCTTTCAAAATGACAGGGGCCTGGGTCCCAGTCTAGAATAGTTAAACTGAAATCTATGGTGATGAGGTCAGGGAACCAGAATTTTTAAAAAATCTTCCCAGAGATTCTATTGGAAAGCCAATCTGTGAACCTTCTAGACAATCCTTGCCAAATCCTGGTCTTGAACCCTATGTGGAGGAATACCACTTCAAGGTAACAACCGATGTGCTCTCCCAAACCCTCACTCCCCATCCTGCGCCCCTGCTTAAGGTGCCTACATCCCCCTCCCCACAGAGCAGACCTGGAGGCAAAAAGAAAGGAACCTACTACAGTAGAGACAGTCAAGTACAGAGGCACCATAACCTCGGTTCAAAAGTCTTCACCCAGACGAAAGGGAAGAGAGAATTAAAGTTTCAACAGGGAGAACAGGTTTTTTATGTGCTTCTTCTTTTTGTATGTGTGTGTAGGAACCAACTAGAGGATGCTTCTGGCCATGGAGAACTGAGCGATCTGAAGACGTATGAAGTATAAACATCAAAATCGTAAAGGGTTCCCCCTTTTACTTCCTCAGGCAGAATTCTAGGGCAGAGGCAAAACGATGGATTTCCCTTGAAGCTGGGACATGAGAAATAAAGGGAACTTGCGTGAGACTTCCATTTTGAATTTCTGATGGTAGTGGCTTTGTGGGTGCAGCCCAGGCCCCCAAGAAGGTAGGGAACACCATGAAGGTGGTAGGTTCAGGCACGGGAGGACCCCAGAAGTCCCCAAGTGTTCCCAAAAGTCCAGGAGGAAATCTAAAAATTCCAGCTGGTTCTGAGCTGACAGCCAGGCCTACAGGCAGCTAAAGGAGTTGGCAGTGGGACCCATGTCCAAGGCTTTGCAAGGTTGAGTCCATGAGGAGACGGAATCAAAGGGAACATGGCTGTGTCTCAAAAGAGGACAGAATGCCAGGAAACCACGATGGAACATGTAACGTGTATGGCATAAATGTCAGAAGACTTATACTGATATGTAATACATATTACACTTACAGTCAGAAAAGAAAACCTGGTTTTGCTTTCTTGTTCCGCCACCAACTATGTGACCTTGGACAGGTTATTTAATCCCTGTTTCGTTCTCTTCATGGGTAACTGAGAAAATAATACTTCTGTCACAGCATGTTGTAAAGACTGAGTTAAAATATTCTCAATCATTCATTCCACAAATATTTACTGAGGACCTGTTATGGGCCTGGGATCTGGCTGGACACTAGCAATATAAGTTTGTAACCTCAGACTGCTTATGGGGCTCAGGGTGGGGAGGAATTTTTAACCGCGATTAGGGTGGTTAAAACACACACACACCTCTTGAAAGAGAGTAAAAGGCCGAGCGATTTCTAATGGGGGCTCGTGGAGGATATTTTAGCTGAGATTTAAAGAACAAATTCAAATTAGCTAAGAAAAGAAGGTAGTTTTCAGACAGAAGGGATAGGAAGCGTATTTGTAGGCACAGAGGCAGTAGAGAGGCCTGGTTATGAGGGTTGGGGAAGCTGAGGCACAGCATAGAGCAGAAAGACGCCTCTGGAGGGGAAGATGGGGGCCAGACCACCACTCCGCTGTAGGCTTGTTAAGGAATTGGGCTCCCAGCCCAAGTGCAATGAGTAGTACTGGGTGTCAAACTAGAAGGTCCTAGGATGCAGTTCACACTTAAGAAACTACATGGCTCGAGAAAGGAGCTGGGGGGTGGCCAAGAAACCAGTTAGAAAGGAGTCTGGACAAAGTAAACTAGTGGCTTGTACTCTGAGAGTGGGAGGGAGTAGGAGAGGGGAGAGACAGACGCATGGATGCACTCAGGCATCTACATTTGGGGTGGACTGGAAGTGCAGGGTGACTGAAAGAACACATCAGAAAGGCTGCCAGGTTTCTAGAATGAGCATCTGGGCAGTCCTAGGTGCCATTTTCCGAGAAGAAGACCAGAGGTGGGAGAGTTCTAAACGGGAGGAGAGGGCATTGACGGTTCATTTTTTAAATGTTTGTGATATCTCTGAGATATCCAAGGAAAAATACCAGCAGACAGATGAATACACGTGTTTAGGGCACAGAGATTAAAAAAAGTTTTCAAGGAGGTTCCTGTCCTTTACTGCATTTCTTTACAGTTTTTAAAAAGTACCTGCCTTTGGCATCTGATTTTACTAAATAAAGCATCTCTTCCAGTCAAGGTGGTGGTAACAGAGTTCCTAACTTCACCGCCAGGAAGAGTTCAAGTTACTTTAGGAAATTTACTTAGCCCGCCTTGGGTGATTATGACTTTTCTCAGGCACGAAGGAGGCGGAGGCAACAGATCCTGGATTAGCTCAGCCTTCCCTTTATTGGAACACTCCTCAATGTGGAATCTACCACCAACAGGTAAGGGACTTTCTCCCAGAATGGTCTGAATGATGAAATTAACAGGCATTGTAATAGTTCGTCACTGCTGGCTAACAAACAAAAAATGCTGAATTAACTTGAATATTCTTTTTTAACCAATTAGAATTTTTTTCCTTTAGGCCCACCTGAAAATGGGCTATGGTACCAGCACAATTCCAAATCCTTGGGAAAAGCAAAGCACTGGCCAACTTTTTAAAGGTTTTTGTTCTTGTTTTTCCTCCTGAGTTGAGAGCAGATGATACTCCGGGTGGGCATCTGCCAGGAAACTGAGCTCTTCTTACCGAACCCGACCTACACAAAGAACCTCCAGGAAAATGGCAAGGAAGGGGCTGCTCTTCTCCTTCCATGAAATGAACTTGCAGGCTCCCCTGGCAAATAAGGCACCCAGAGAGGAAACTGTAGTCTGCTCCAACAGTAGAACTTTATCTGAATAAAACTCAGCTAGAGCCAGAGTGAAGGGAAGACCATTGCTGGGAGTAAGTACAGGAGAAGCAAGGAAAGAACTGATCTTGGGGACATTTCATGGACTCCGATCCTTCAACACGCCCAACCAGAAGTTAATGCCAAGCCACGTTCGCTTCTCTGCCAGCTATCCCCAAGGTACCCTTCTCAGCCGAACGCGCCGTCCTCCCCGCCCCCTCCATTTGGCGCCACTCGCGAGGCGGGGGGGATCCGGAGGCTGGCAGGAGCCCAGCGGCGAGGCGTGCACCGCAGGGAGGCTCCGGCGAGTCGGGAAGCGGCGCGGCCGCGAGAACGCGCGGAACAGGCGCACTGGCCCTGAGCCCCCCGCGTTCTCCCGCCCGAGAAGGACCCGAGCAAGGCTAGGCTGGTCGCCCAACACAGCGCCTCCCCGCGGACCCGGGCCCCCGTCCCACGACTCTCCCCGGCCCGGCGTCCACCGGCCTCGCTCTCCTCCGCCGCGCGCCAGGAGTCTTCGGGCCTCCCCGGCGGGCATCCGGAGGTTGCCCGGAAAGCCTTTCTCCAGCCCCGCGACCGCTCCCCGAGGGGTGCCTTGGGGACCTGCGCGCTGTACCTGGGGGGTGATCCGCGACGCGACCAGCTCGCCCTCGCGCCGCTGCCGCCGGCCTCCGCTACCCCGGAACAGAAAGTGAAAGCGGAGCCCGGGCAGCGGCGCGAGCGCGCCAGGTGCGCGTCGGCCCGGGCGCTCCTGACGGGCGCCGGAGAACCCCCGGCGGAGGCGGGAGCTGGGGAAGGAGAAAGCTAGCCGTGGGGGCGCGCGAACGAGGCCGCGGGACCCCGGACGGGAATTCACAAATGCGTGCTGCGCGCAAGGGAAACGGCCGCGTTGCAGTACAGGGGGCTTCGGTGGGGAGGAGCACTCCTGCCCGAACGCAGACCATTCAGAGTGTGTCTTTGCGGCTGTAGTTTTCGACGGTTACCCTCCGGCGCAGCGAGGGCTTAGAGAACATTAAGAAGGGGTGGGTGCTGCGGAAAGTGACCCAGGCTGGACTCCAGCTCGCCCCTCCAAGGAGACTGCACGCGCTCCACGCCAGTTGGACTCAAGCGGTGTCCATCATCTCGTCTCTGCAAATGGGCTACGAGCTCGTGGCCCGCCTCCGAAAGGAACCGGAGCCGCCCAGCGACTCATTCTGGGAAATGCTGAATCCTTGGGCATTTAGTAGAGGAGAGTTAATCTAGGAGATGCTTCAGGGTAGGAAGGGGATACAGATAGCCTCCCAGGAACTTCCCCGCCACCCCCTAGGGACCCTCGGGCCCCCAAGAGTTGATGCTCCCCACATTAAAACATTTCCTCTGCTTTTTCAAATCAGATAACCATTTCTCCGCTCCCCTTAGAACATGAAGACTGGACTGAAATATCCAAAAAAGCCCATCTTTAAACAATTGAGGGTAAATGAGGTAACAAGACAAGAAAACACAGGCTTCATATTGATCAAATGCTACAAGTTGGTGAGTGGACCAACACCCCCGGGATCTTTTTCTTACTGTACTCAGGCTATCTCCTATCTTTTCTTTCCTAGCCTTCCCTTTGAGAGTTTGGGGTTCCAGGTCACTGGAACAGTATTTCTCAACTTTTATTTCTCAATTTTATGTTCGTTTTGAAAAATAACAAAATATATTTTGTTCTGCATATTCTCTCCAGTCAAGGATATTTTGTAATATAAAAATAACATTCGGGGCGCCTGGGTGGCTCAGTGGATTAAGCCGCTGCCTTCGGCTCAGGCCATGATCTCAGGGTCCTGGGATCGAGCCCCGCATCGGGCTCTCTGCTCAGCAGGGAGCCTGCTTCCCCCTCTGTCTCTGCCTGCCTCTCTACCTACTTGTGATCTCTCTCTCTGTCAAGTAAAATAAATAAAATCTTTAAAAAAAAAAAAAAATAATAACATTCTGTCCCCGGCCCCAAAGAGGGTGAGAGCAAGGCAAGTTGTTTTCTTTACAGTTCAGCAAGAAATGGGCTTTGGGATTAGGTGATTTTTTCTTCATTTGCAATTGTGGCAGGTGTGTCAGCCCATCGCTATAGCCTCCAAGGCCTCCAGATGTCAGTGAGTGATCTGCTTTGCTCAGATGAGAACTTCTTATGCAGTAAATTCATGCATGCTTTGTGGATCTGGAGGGACAAATGGAAGATCTCCAACACAGGCATATTGAATAATAGCAGGTGTTCCCTAAGAATCTAACAAACCCCTTAGCAGGAACTGTGATCACTTTCCAATTCACCTGTTCACTGAAAGCAACAAATAATAAATACAGCCAACCTCATTTTGTGTTTAGTATGCATGTAATTTAAAAGATGGAAAAGAAGAATGAAACAGCCAAAATGTCCAGTGACATTTTAAAGACTAATGTCTATGTTGCTTCAGTGAGAGTTGAACCACAGAGAACAGAATCCTTTCAAGCTCTTTAATGAAAAAAGGATTTATTGCCGGCTTTTACATGACTTACATAATAATCATACAGAAGTTTTAAAAACACACACTAGGGGGAGCTTCCAAGAACAAATTCCAAAGCCATAATGTAGAACTTGGCCACCATTGGAACTAGTTCTCTTGCCACAACTCAGAAGCCATCTGCTCAGTTGGGCGTCAGCTAGCACAGGGGCTGGCTTCGGAACCATGTCATGATGTTACAGTCTGTCCAGCAAAATGAGTAGCTCAATCCGGGCCTCTCTCTGCACTTAAAACTCAGTTTCAAATTCAGCTGCCCTACCAGTGCTTCTGTTTGGTGGAGCCTAATGAACACCCAGAACCTAGGTGCAAGAAGATGTGGGAAAAGAAGTATTTGCTCTCCAGACTCTAAGGTGGAGTGAGGAATTCTGATACAAGGTGGGAAGACATACCGAGTAAGCCAGTTACAATATGCACCACAAATATTAAACTGTATCGAAACTGAACAAATAGGGGCACCTGGGTGGCTCAGCCAGTTAAGCAACTGCCTTCAGCTCAGGTCACGATCCCAGGGTTATGGAATTGAGCCCCGTTCCAGCTCCCTGTACAGCAGAGAGCCTGCTTCTCTCTCTCCTGCTGCTCCCCTGCTTGATCTCCCCCTCTGTCTGTCAAATAAATAAATAATTTTTTTAAAAGAAACTGAACAAATACAAAAACAATTATAAGGAGGTCCCAAGTAATTTTGAACATCTTTATGGACAAAAAACAGTAATTGGAAAATTGATGGTAAATCTAATGAGAGGCATGGGACGCTTAGGTGAATGATGAATATTTATTTATCTCTGTGACATAAACACACTGCCAACCATCAAGTTATGATTTATTATCTTTGAATGTCTCTAGTGGCTTTTCTCCCCACTTTTGTCTGTTCAGCATGTGTTCTTCCCTTCCTGGAAAATGCATAGTTTCATAACTCAATCTCAGTCTAGGATGAACATAGCAACCCCATTCTCTGGCCACAGTGATTAGCCCAAGTGACATAGGCTGGCTGGGTCTGAGAATGCAGAAGAGGTTCCACAGGACCCACCAATACAGTCCTTGGCATCATGCAGGTTAGAAATAGAAGCCAAGAGGAAGTGAGAGCAGAATTTACTGAAGATGTAGAAAGACTAGAGATAGACCATCTGGGAAACTGGGTCTTTGCTTGGGTCTGGGGGTTTTACTAAGAATTGCAATCTGGTGTACATATCCTCCAGGCATCTAGGAATTGGTCAAAACAAGGGTGAGTGTTCAGGTGTCCCTCATAAATCACTTAGGACCTGGAGCCAGGGGTCTTGGCGTCAAGGTGTCTGGAAAACATACGGGATGACCTCAAGTGATCACCCCTCAGATGTTATCTATTGTGCTGGAAGAGTCCAAAAACAACAACAACAACAACAACAACAAAAAACCATTAACTCCTTGGCCTTTATAAGGAGACCTACATTCACTCTACTATAAGTCATATGTAAGGTGGGGGTGTAGGTCCTAGCAAGAAAAGAAAGAGGAAAGGAGAAAAGAAATCAGGAGGAGTTCTTCATGTAGTCCCTCCCATTACCCTGTCTCACAAGGACTGACATGTGACAAAAGCCAGGGCAATAAGAGGCCTTGCCCAGCATTGTTCCGGCTGATGCTGACAGAGAAGCCTCTTTTATCTTTTTTTTGTGTGTGTGTGTGATCCCAGTGCTGGAAGAATACGGCCTTGGACTTAACAGGGCCAAATTTCCACTGGGACAATGCCTAAGAAAACGAACCCCATATCAAAGAGGACAAAAAGAAATAAGGGGCAGAGTTTGTGAGATCCCTTTGTTGTACATATTTTCTGATCTCTCCCTCAAGGCCTGAAGCTGCCTCCTTCCTGAGGCTAGTTCTTCAGGCCTTTGCGCCATCCAGCAAACTTCCAACAAACCAGCTCTTTTTGGATTAAAGCTTACTGAACTGGCTATCAGCGGCATGCAATTTTAAGAGAGGTAAAAAAATCACAGTCTCAATTTTATAAGCCACTAACTCCAATAGTCACTTAATGGAAGGTGGTGTCCTTTGTGTCGCATGGGACATGTGAGTTTTTTTTTTCCTTCACTTCCCATACATTGTTTGAAGTTGACTGACCTAGATTCCAATGAAGCCTAAACCTGAACTATATTTTACATCAACCAACTTGATTTAAGTAATTTTGATAATGTCCCTCAATTTCAGATAAGCACCCCCCACTAAGGTGCACTCCATTTTTTTTTTAAGATTTTATTTATTTTATTTGACAGATAGAGATCACAAGTAGGCAGAGAGGCAGGGAGAGAGAGAGGGAAGAGGAAGCAGGCTCCCTGCTGAGCAGAGAGTCCGATGCAGGGCTCCATCCCAGGACCCTGGGATCATGACCTGAGCTGAAGGCAGAGGCTTTAACCCACTGAGCCACCCAGGCACCCCAGGTCCACTCCATTTTTTGACAGACTCCTTGATGAAGCTGCAAAGCAGAATCATCACATCTTCTCTACAACTGACTGTTGGATAGTCTGGAGAGCCCCAGAAATTTCACGGGCGATGCAAAGCAACCAAAAGAAAAGGACTGTGACACCAGGAAGGGAGGAGAGCCTATGGCTCCATGGGTCAGGCTTTGTTAAGTGGGATGCACGTGCGTGCGTGTGTCAGAGAGGGATAAAGAGGAATTAGAAACTTTTCCTACCATTCACACTCAGATGTATTTCTTTTACTTGCCTTTCAGTGTCCTTAAAGCTCAGTTCTACTGTAAATTTGAATGGCAAAAAATCTGCCCCAGAATCTGTCTTTTCCGACACAGCAAGACCAGATCAAATCAGCATTTAGAAATATGGCATACGAAATAATCACTCACAACGATGTTTTAAATCAGGGGTGTGTTCTGAGGATTGATTAACATCCCCCTTTCTAAACAATGTGCGCATTCAGCACAGTCTTGTCATATTCTGTGAGTGATATCATTGCCTTCCAGGACATCAGCAAAAAAATGAACACATAATAGACTTTCATCAGCCGTGGATTTACTATTCGCCGTTTTGACTCTCTGGGGGAGGATTCCATATCTAGAACTTGAGTCGTTGGTAATTTCCCTGAGGTATGCATTAGAATTATATTGGCCTGGGTGCCTGGGTGGCTCAGTGGGTTAAAGCCTCTGCCTTCAGCTCAGGTCATGATCTCAGGGTCCTGGGATCGAGTTCTGCATCAGGCTCTTTGCTGATCAGGGAGCCTGCTTCCTCCTCTCTCTCTGCCTGCTTCTCTGCCTACTTGTGATTTCTCTCTGTCAAATAAATAAATAAAATATTTTTTAAAAAAATTCATTATTCTTTAAAAAAAAAAAAAAAGAATTATATTGGCCTAATGTGAGAGGAGTAGCCCCTTGATCCTTGAGTGGACCTGCCCAACCAACCAGGCAGAATCCACACCCCTGTCCAATCCTGCTTTTCTCTGTTCATCATCACAGGCATGGTCAATTTCTGAAGTGGCAAAAATCTGAAACAAACAAACAAAACTGAAGCTGCATTTCTAAAATTTCATGAAGGAGCCTGAAGCTGTCACAAAGCTTTAAAACTCACTTTACTGCATTTTACAGGAGAGAATATGTACTCAAATGTATTTAAAATTGCAGTCCTGCAAAGCCTTGCAAAAATCTGCTGTTACAGACTTTTCTGCTGGCAGATCGAGAAGGAAAGCAGGCCTGGGCATTCGGTCCCTTGGGCCCAGCTGAAACGTGAGGGGAAAAGGAGGTTGAAGGATTCCTGATCATGTCCTGAGCCTAGACGAGTACCAAAGTCAAAGCAAGAAAAAGACAGACCTATCCAGGAGCTCTGTGAAAATGGGGAGATGAGGCATAGAGTTCAGAAAGGAGCTCTCAAAGCAGGAGGAAACTGAAACTGGTAAAAGCATGAGTGGCCAAAGGCAGCGCATCTCAGTAATAAAAACTGGTGCATTTTGAGCATTTCCTGTGTGCTGAGTGCTGTGCCAAACGCTTCAGATGAAATGCATCATTTAATTCTCAGGAACACTCTAGGGTATGTTCTGTTATCATTTCCAGTGAGAAAAACAGAAGCTCTGTTAGGTAAGTTACCGCTGGGGTGTACAGCGAGGCAGCGACAGAGCCAGGTGACTGGTGGAACCAGGATGAATTCTAGAGATGAAGTGCTTCTGCTTCTCAGAGCTCTCCTAGTGTAGGTTAACTTGCCTGCCATCTTGGTTTAAAAGGGATCAGTGAGGGGCAAGTGCTGTTGTGATCTTGCCTTCAATCTAGTCCCCTGAGCCATGAGCCATTAACACAACATTATCATCTCGGACCTCTGCTCCTTTACCCCTCAACCTTCCCCGGGCCTGTCAATATTACTTCCAAACGGTGTCTTGAATCCTTCTCCTCCTGTTCATTCCAATTGCCTCCAGCCATCTCACCTGTGCTATTATAAATACCCTCTTAACTAGTACTGTAACTTCTAACTTCCTCTTCTTCAATCTGGTTTCTATACTGTCATCTGTCTAAGCTACCATCCAGGGGCGACTGGGGGCGTGGTTGGTTAAGCATCTGACTCTTTGTTTGGGCTCAAGTTATCATCTCAGGGTGGTGGGATCGAGCCCCACATTGGCCCCACGTTGGGGTTCTGCACTCACTGGGGAGTCTGCTTGTGGACTCTCTCTCCCTTTCCCTATGCACTCTTTCTCTCAAATAAATAAAGATCTTTAAAAGAAAAAAAAAGCAATTACTATGATGGGAGAAGGGGAGAGTATGTGGGGAACAGGGTGGGGGAAGGGTCTAAGGAGGGGACAGGAGGGACACAGAATCAAAAACATTGTCCAGTGAAAACATGGACTCAGAAACCTAAATAAAGTCCTGAGAAGATAGCCTTCCAACTAGAACCAAACGAAATCCAAAAACTGGGTCTCAAGCAGAGAGGCTACAACTAGATTCAGCCAGGAAAACAAGCTGAGAAAGTGTGTGAATAGAAGGTACTGATTTCTTGGGAGGGGGTAGGGAGAGGGTAGTGGGTTATGGACAGTGGGGAGGGTATGTGCTTTGGTGAGTGCTGTGAAGTGTGTAAACCTGGTGATTCACAGACCTGTACCCCTGGGGCTAATAATACATTATATGTTAATAAAAAAAAAAAAAGGTACTGATTTCTTATATAGAACTTTAGATTTGTCTGTGAGTGGGAAGAGACAGGTGCACTTAAGAATAGGGTATTAGGGGCGCCTGGGTGGCTCAGTGAGTTAAAGCCTCTGCCTTCATCTCAGGTGGTGATCCCAGGGTCCTGGGATCAAGCCCCGCATCGGCATCGGGCTCTCTGCTCAGCAGGGAGCCTGCTTCCTCCTCTCTCTCTGCCTGCCTCTCTGCCTACCTGTGATCTCTGTCTGTCAAATAAATAAATAAATAAATCTTAAAAAAAAAAAAAAAAAGAACAGGGTATTATGCCATGCTATGCTATGTATCAAATTGATCGCTGCAAACAAGAATATTTATTGCTTCACAGTTTCTGGGGGTGTGGCTTAGAGGCACAGCCTATTTGGGTCCTCTGCTAAGGGTCTCACAAGATGGTAATTACAATGTCATCCAGGGGGCAACTGGGTGGCTCAGTAGGTTAAGCGTCTGATTCTTGATTTCAGCTCAGGTTGTGATCCAGGGTGGTGGGATTGAGCCCCATGTTGGATTTTGAGATGGGCATGGAGTCTGCTTGGAATTTTCTCTCTGCCCCTTCCCCTCTTCCCCTCTCTGCCTCTAAAAAAATTTAAATAAATAAATAAATAAAGATGTCATCCGAGACTGTGGTCTCATCTAAGGCTTGACTAAAGAAGGATCTGCTTCCAAGCTCACTTGGGCTGTTGAGGAAATCAATTTCTTTAGTTTCTAGGACTGAGCTTGTCAGTTTCTTGGGGCTGTTGACTGAAGGCTGCCCTCATCTTCTAGGGAACACCTGCAGTTTTTTACCATGTAGGGTTCCCCAACATAGGCTATCTACCTTCTCAAAGCCAGCAAGGCAGGGAGCAACTCAATCAAGGCATCTGATTGAGAGGCTTTATACTCATAAGTAACACAATCACAAAATCATACACATCCCATCACCTTTGCTACATTCTATTAGTTGGCATCAAGTGGCAGCTCCTGCCCATACTCTCAGGCAGAGGATCACACAGGAACATAGATACCAGGAGGCAGGGATCAGAGGGGTCACCTCAGGTGTCTATCCATCACAGGTATCAAGAAATTTTGACACCATTTCTTACCTTACCTCTCCCCAAAGGTCTGTTCCCATCACCCTAATCCAGGGCCACACGATTTCTTGCCTAGATAGTACAACGGCCTCCAAATTCTCCTCCTTTCTGGCTTGCCTCCTTACAGAGCGTTCCACACACCAGGCAAAGTTGTCTCCTTCAAATAGACAAGAATCTTGGTCCCTCACTTAAGTGTGCAAAATTTAACACATTTTAAAATTGTATTTAAATTAATGAATTCTACCTTAAGATTTCATCCCACTGGATTGTTGGGATATCCAGTCTCAATTATTATGGGCCTCATTTCACCCTTCCCCCTAGAGCATAACCACGGTCCGAAGGCCTTAAGCACTGCCAAAATAGCCCCGGGTCTTGGGTTTTACTCGTTGCCATGGAGATACTTCTTCAGCTTCAAGTCAAGGGTATCTGCTTTTCCAGGCCTTGCTGGTTCAGAGATAGTTTTGGCCCTAGGTGCCAACCTTCCTGAATGCGGGGTATGCCCAGCCTCTCTGAGATCTTGGGCCCTCCCCAGGGACATGGTTACCTGGTGGTACACTTGTTCCTTCTACCTTTGGGAGTACACAACTTCACCTTGACCTAGGTTGAGAATTCAAAAATAACCTCTTGCTATTTTCCTTTTCCTCCACCCCCCACTGAGTCACCCAAATATTTGGCTTTTCTCACAGTCAGATGTTGCTTTTGAGCAAGTTCTGCTTTAGGGCACACAAATGACCTAAAACAAGTATATGAAAAACTCAGTTATCTGCTTGAGATAGAGGACTCAACAAGAAGGGGGAGAAAAACACACAAATTAATACTTTAATTTTCTTTCACTATCTTCCTTCCATATATCTACATATTCAGACAGAAAATCCCACCCTTTCCCATGGCCTCCAAGAGGATGAGACTCGGGTTCCTGTGTTGAAGCATCTTGCCCTGGACAAGATCTCCTACACAAAAATCGAAGCCTGCTCATGGAAGACTCCTTTTCCTAGACTCCCCAGGCCAGGCAGATGAATGTAGGGACTTGATGACGTTCTCACTCCAACAGACCCACTTCCCTGGGACATTTCCCTTGAAAAGAGTTCTTCTTAGCACTGGCCTTTCTCTCACTAACCACCCCACCTTAATGCACCCACCCACGCAAATCAGGAGGTAGCTCACACTAAGGAGGGAAGCCCGACAGTGGCTGCTATGTGAGTTGGTAGGGCCTTTCCCTGTTTCTTTTCCCCTTTTAGATGAGCCCCACCTCCTCCCATCATCTGTTGTCCTCTCCTCCACCTAAACCTCAAGGGCCTCATTTCCCACCCTCCTCTCTGCACTTTAGCCGTACTAGCCTTTTAGTTTATATCTTGTTTTTTTTATTTTTAAAGATTTTATTTCTTTATTTGACAGAGAGCTAGAGAGTAGTACAAGTAGGCAGAATGACACGCAGAGGGAGAGGGAGAAGCAGGCTCCCCACTGAGCAGGGAGCCTGATGCAGGGCTTGATCCCAGGACCACGGGATCAAAGCTTTAGCTGAAGGCAGACGCTTAACCCACTGAGCCACCCAGGTGCCCCCATACTAGCCTTTTATTTTTTCTAGTGCATTGTTCTTCTTCCAGACCCATGACTTCATACATACTCTTCTAGCTGTCTGAGTCCCCCTAGTTCCTGCTTCTCCTAGCTTACTCTAATTCTTCCAACTCTCAGATGCCCCTGCTTTATCTCTCTGAGGGCAAGAGAAGATATAGGTACCAAAAGAGTCTAGCCCTCTGAGAAACCAGAATAATTCCACTGCCTAATTTCCCTCAAATTTCCCAACGTCACCCCCAACCCAGTCATGCCTTAGCTCTATCATCGCTGGCAAAGGGTTCCTACATTTTAAATTAAAAAATATATTTCACTTTTAGTTCAAAATACTTTTAATTTCTTTTGACACATCTTCTTTGACTTATGTGTTATTTAGAAGTGTGTTATTTGGTCTTCTGCTACTTCGGGATTTCTGGCTATCTCTCTATGATTTGTTTCTAGTTTGAGTCCATTATAGTCTGAAAGCATATTTTGTATGATATTTATTCTTTTAAGTTTGGTAAAGTATGTTTTATGGTCCAGACTGTGGTCTGTCTCAGCAAATGTTCCATGTGTGCTGCAGAATGTGTCACCCTGCTACCATTAGAAGAAGTATTCTATAAATGCCAATTAGAGCCCATTGGTTAATGGTTATGTCTCTTTTTGACCGTTGAATCTCTGGGATATAACAGAGAACAGGACCCATAGAATGTGCTCCAAAAAATTATTGACTAAGAGGACAAGGAGCAAGCAGGAGGAGAGGAAGAGCGGATACAGAGATTTCACATGTCATTCCCCTAATTAAAAGCTTTTAACAGGGGCGCCTGGGTGGCTCAGTCCTTAAGTGTCTGCCTTTGGCTCAGGTCCTGATCTCTGATCCCAGGGCTGGGCCTTCCGCTGGGCTTCCTGCTAAAGCAGCCTGCCTCTCCCTCTCCTTCTCCTCCTGCTTGTGTTCCCTCTCTTGCTGTCTCTCTGTCAAATAAATAAATAAAATCTTTTTTAAAAAAAATTCTATAGTTCACTATAATCTATACAATACATCTTAACTATTGTTCTTCCTATTCAGTAATAATATGCCACAATCTATTTACTCTATTTCTTCTGTAACAAATGTAATTATTTTATGTACTACGGTAGAAGGGGGGAAAACCTACTGCCAAGAAAATTGTGAGATGCTATCAATTTTGGAGATGTTTAGCTATGAAAAAACATGAGTCATAGAGTTGATAAAATATTGGTGTTCGCTACAAGTCTGTCTTGCATGATAGATGGGCCCATAGCTTATTCATTTTTGGGTCCCCAGTACCAAATACAGGACATGACACAGAATAGACACTCAGTGACTTTAGTTCAGTCATCTGATGTGTCCCTCATTCCCCACCACCAGACACCTGGCTTTCCTTCACTCCCCAGCCTCATAGCCTTTGTGCTCTCAAGCTGTCAGGGCTCCTGGCTGGCCAGAGATTTTAATTTCTTTTGAATCGCATTTGTTCCACAAAATTGTGATACCTTTTCACTTGTCTCATGATTTTGCTGTAGCCTGTCAGCTACATTCCAGCTAAGTATCTGCCAGACTCACCTGTGTGCTCTTGGAGCTACTGTGAGAAAGTAACGTCCTTTCCCAGACTCTGAGCACTCCCTCCAGGCCTCCATCATGAGCCTAGTGATGTGGCCCGCGATGTTTTAGGTGCTGCGGCAAACCTGTGGGGAGGAGAATTTGGGCAGGGAGAACTTTCAGAAACTTCAAATAAGTTGTTAATTACTGCTGTCTATTCCGAGGTCTGGCCTTTCTCTAAGCTTTGTTTATTTTGAATATCTGTTTGAGAAAGCAAAAAGAAATAAGTAAAGCTCAAGGATCTTCATCTTGTTCAAATGAACCCGATTCCTTTTAATCCTGTTTACATAGGACTACTTTAAAAGGATGATCCTTCAGAGAGAAACAATTACATGATTTCACTCATATGTGGAATCTGAGACACAAGGCAGAGAATCACAGGGGAAGAGAGGAAAAAATAGAACAAGATGAAACTAGAGAGGGAGAGAAACCATAAGAGACTGACTCTTAATCACGGGAAACAAACTGAGGGCTGCTGGAAGGAGGGCGGGCAGAGGGAGGGGGTAACTGGGTGATGGACATTAAGGAGGCTGTATGACGTAATGAGCACTGGGTGTTCTATACAACAAGTGAATCACTGAACTCTATCTCTGAGACTCATAATACACTATATGTTAATTAATTGAATGTAAATGAAATTAAATTAAATTTTAAAAAATAAAAGAATGATCCCAGGGCATCTGGGTGGCTCAGTCAGTTGGGTGTCCAACTCTTGATCTTAGCTCAGGTCTTGATCTCATGAGTTCAGGCCGTGTGTGATTTCAAAAAATTTTAAAAATAAAAAAAAAGTTAAAGAATGCTTCCAAATGGGTATCTTGGTGGAGTGAACGTAGCCTCTCAGTTTAGCCAGCATGGTGGTTTATTAGTTTTTAAACATGTGAATTGGCTCTACATTCTCTAGTTGGCCAGCACATCGTTTCCTAACCATGGTACTATGGTAGGTTCATATAGTCCCATTACCCCATGGACCTCTCAAAGTGTCTGAATTTTTGACCCCTGCCTTGAATGTGTGGTTTTTCTTCTTTCTTGCTCGGGTTTAGTTGAACACAGGAAGAGGGAGGTAGGGGTGGGTGAAAGTGTAGAGTCTCAGAGAAGTTCTAGTGAGCCCTTTAATTCATGGCCGCAAGGGACCCATGTTCTTTCATCTTCCTTCCGAAGTCAGCTGGAGGTAGAAGACACGTGAGTAAGAAGTTAAAAAATAACACTGAAATGTTTTCCTCTGCTTAAGGTATTAAAGTACAAAAATGTTTTCTGGAATCGGCTGCTTTTAATTTGAAAGACAGTAATAGTACTTTCCATTTCACTTTTCCTCTTTACCTCGCCTTTCCCCTGCCTCCTACCCGCGGCATGCATTGAAAACAATGAAAGTTCCCAAATGCTCATCTGAAGAACACTGAGAACCCTGTAGTGGTTGAAGCCCCGTGAGGGTAATAGAAGAGTAGTGGGTCCTCAAACAGTGACCATTATTTTAACTACCGGGTCAAATTAAAGTCAATTTATTAGGTTTCATAATTATTTTCCAAGTAAGACTTTTTCATTCATAGACTAATTATTTAAAGCTACGGGGATAAATTAGGCCTATTAGAAATGAACCACCCCCCTCTTGTAAATTATTTTAAAATTTAAGCCTGGAATTCTCCTGCCATTTATAAGAAAGGAAAAATTTCCTACTAAGCACAAAAAGAACAGAACCACTGAAAACATAGGCATCTCTGCAGCCTTTTGTGGTGTCTAGCCCCAATTACTTCTTACTTGTTTTCTATTACAGGGTCAAGTCTTTCATGGATAGGTCTTTTTCATATAGTTAACATAAATTTATGTAAGTTTCAGATGTACAACCTGTTGATTTCATACATTTATATGGCCTCTGGCCACCAAGCAGTAGCTAACACCTCTATCAAGTCACACAATTGTCATTTGTGTGTGTGTGTATGTATGTGTGATGAGAACATTAAAGACTGGCAGTCTCTTAGCAACTTTCAAGGATGTTAACACATTAATGTTAACTATAATACAATGCTGTGCATTAGATCCCTAGAACTTCACTATCTTGAAACTACAAGTTTGGCCTGTATCCCCCCAATTTCTAAACCCCCTGGTCACCCCCATTCTACTCTGTGTCTACAAATTTGCTTTTTTTAGATTCCACATATATGTGAGATCATATCAGATTTGCCTTTTTCTCTCATTTCTCTCACTAAACATAATGCCCTCTAAGTCCTTCCATGTTGTCACAAATGGCAGGATTTCCTTTTCTCGTGACTGAATAATATTCCATTGTTTGAATATACCGCAACTTTTTTACCCATTGGTCAACTGATCGACATCTAGGTTGTTTCCATATCTTGGCTATTCTGAATAATGCTGAAATAAACATGGGAATGCAGATATCTTTTCAATATCCTGTTTCCATTTCCTTCAGACATATACCAAGAGCTGGTATTGCTGGATCATATAGTAGTTCCATTTTTAATATTTTGAGGAAACTCTATGCTGTTTTCTATAGTGGCTGCACCAGTTTACATTCCCCCCAACAGTGCACAAGTATTCTCTTTTGTTCACGTCTTCGTCAACACTTGTTCTCTCTTGACTTTTAGATGTCAGCCATTCTAATAGGTATGGGACGATATCTCGTTGTGGCTTTGATTTACATTTCCCTGGTGATGAATGATGTGAGCATCTTTCCACCTACCTCTTGGGCATCTGCATGTCTTCTTTGGAAAAATGCCTATTCAGTTCCTGTGCACATTTTAAAAAATATTTTGTTTATTTATTTGAGAGAGAGTGAGAACACAGTCGGGGAGGGGCAAAGTGGGGGGGAGAAGCAGACTCGCTGTTGAGCAGGAACCCCTCTCCCCCAGCCTGGGGCTGATTCTGTGACCCCAGGATCATGACCTGAACTGAAGGCAGATGCCTAACTGACTGAGGCACCCAGGCACCCCACTGTGTTCATTTTTACCTCAGGTTTTATTGTTGCTATCTTTGTTGTTGAGTTGTATGAGTTTCTTAGATATTTTGGATATTAACCCCTCATCAGATATATATTTTGAAAATATTTTCTCCCATTCTGCACACCGCCTCTTCCTTCTAATAGTACCTTTCACTCTGCAGAGGCTTTTCATTATGATATAGCCTCATTTGTTGATTTTTGCTTCTGTTGCATACACTTTGGTATCAGACATAAAAAATCAGTGACAAGATCCAGTCAAGGAGCTTTCTCCTTATGCTTTCTCCTGAGAGTTTTACAGTTTCCAGTCTTATGTTTAAGTCTTTAATCTATTTTGAGTTAATTTTTGTGAGTGGTGTAAGATAGGGATCCAAATTCACTTTTCTGCTTGTGATTATCCAGTTTTCCCAGTACATTTATTAAAGACTATCCTTTCCTCATTGCATATTCTTGGCTCCCTTGTCAAATATTAGTTTGTATGTACGTAGGGGTTTATTTCTGGGCTCTTGATTCTGTTCCACTGATGTGTCTATTTTTATGCCAGTACCATGCTGTTTTAATTACTATGGGTTTGTTATATAGCTTGACACCAGGAGGTGTGATTCTCCTTTTCACTCTCTTTTTGTTCTCCTTTTTAAGGATTGCTTTGGCAACTGAGGTCTTCTGTGCTTCCATACACATTTTAGGATGTTTTTTTCTATTTCTATGAAAATGCATTGAAATTTTGATGAGGATTGCATTGAATCTATAGATGGCTTTGTGTGGTATGGACATTTACGTAATATTAAATCTTCTGATCCATGAACTGGGATATCTTTCCATTTGTTTGTGTCCACTTCAATTGTTTGTACTTTCATCAAAGTCTTTCAGTTTTCAGATCTTTCACTTCTTTGACTGAATTTATTCCTAAGTATTTTATTTTTTTGATACTATTACAGATGGAATTTTTAAAAATTTCTTTTTCAGATATTTAGTTGTTAGCATGTAGAAATGCAAATGATTTCTGCATGTGTGTTTTCTTTCTGTGAATTTACTGAATTTGTTAATTAATTCCAACAGCATTTTTGTTGAGTCTTTAGGATTTTCTATTCTGTATATAAGGTCATATCATCTGCAAACACAGATAATTCTACTTGTTCCTTTCCAATTTGGAAGCTTTTATTTCTTTATCTTGCCTAATTGCTCTGGGTAGCACATCCAGTACTGTGCTAAATAAGTGTGGTGAGAGAGTGGGCACCTTTGTCTTTTTCTAATACTAGAAGGAAAGTTTTAACCTTTCTTGTTGAGGATGATACAAGTTTGTTACATATGTTCTTTATTATGTTGAGGTATGTTCCTTCTATATGCAATTTGTTGAAGGTTTTTATAATGAAAGGATGTTGTATTCTGTCTAATGCTTTTTCTGCATCTTTTGAGATTATCTAATTTATAAATCTGTTATCGGTTATTAGATTTTAATTATGACCACAAAGTAAAGATTGATACATTTCAAAAAAAGAAATCTAGTTATTATTTTTTAAAAGATTTCATTTATTTAAATGACAGAGAGAGATACCACAAGTAGGCAGAGAGGCAGGCAGAGGGGAAGGTGGGGAAGCAGGTTCCCTGCAGAGCAGAGAGCCCGATGTGGTGCTCAGTTCCAGGACCCTGAGATCATGACCTGAGCCGAAGGCAGAGGCTTTAACCCACTGAGCCACCCAGGTGCCCCAAGAAATCTAGTTATTGAATGTAAATGGATTACTAAGAATACAAAAGGCTCTAGATTCAGTATAAATGTGTATTAGTAATAGTAATAATGTAAACATTTATTGAGCACTTATTAGGTGTCAGTCTTTTCCAATATTAAATTCTCAATCATAAATATTACCTAGGTAAATATGTATTAAGAGGAAAAATTAACTGAGAATCAATGGCATTAGTAGGCTATTTCCAAAAAATAACTAGTTTATTCATTATAGACAGGTTCTCCAATTAAGCAGTTTTGCCACACACCCTGAATAGTGGTACACCCATCATTTGGGGGGATTATAGAATCTTCAGGGTAAAGAGAGAGTGAAAGACTTTCAGAACCATCCTTCAGTATGAGAACAAAGCTCACTCTGACATTATCTCTGATGAATGGGAATCTGTCTTAGTTTTAAACATGTTACATTTCAGCAATTCTAGACACCTGGGGAAGGAGGGAAGGCCAATAAACTTCATAATAATCTAGATGTTAAGAAATTACTCACTCACTGGCAATCAAGATTAATAGTTTGCTTCTTCATGATATTTTAATTTTGCTTTTTCAGGACTTTAAACAAATTCTGAAGTCCCTTGTGGTCTAATCCCAAATAACTTACACATATATGTAGATATCATTGCCCTGATAAAAGATTCTTTTATCTTTTAATATCTTTTCATATACATATAAGATTTTTCCATATACTAAATAAAATACAGTGAATTTCTAAAATTCATCTGAGTTTTTTTTTACCACATTGTATCCTACAGCCTGTGTACTCCTGGCATACTGACCTGTTTTGATTTCTACTAACTCTAAGAATGCCCTTAATGGGAAAGGAACTGAAAACATCATTTTCCCCATAGCAACAAAAGAACTAGTCATTTCTCTGATACACATTAAGACTTCCTGATTGAATTCTTCTCATCACTGTGATTTTTTTTAAAGGCTTATTTTTTTTTAAAGATTATTTATTTATTTATTTGACAGACAGAGATCACAAGTAGGCAGAGAGGCAGGCAAAAAGAGTGCGGGAAGCAGGCTCCCTAGTGAGCAGAGAGCCTGATGTGGGGCTCCATCCCAGGACCCTGGGATCATGACCGGAGCCGAAGACAGAGGCTTTAACCCACTGAGCCACCCAGGCACCCCATCACTGTGATCTTTTGATCCATTCTAATCCAGTGATGCTAATCATTTTAGATTCTGTGAATATAGATATTGTCATGTATAAAAAAATTTCCTGTCTGACTGAAATAAAAATCAGCACAATATTGAATTAAAGAAAATACTAGGAAGCAGGGTTAAGAAATTACAACATGTGGCTTAGTTTTCTTGAGGGCATCTACCTTCCAAATTAATGATGACTCACTCATAATATTTTTAAATAATTTTTATATGTATTTTTAAATAAGTAATATATTCACAGAACACAAAAGGCCAAGAGTACAAAATGGGACACATGGAAAAGTAAATATCTCTCATCAGTGAACATGCCATTCACTGTTAGTGGGTGGATTAACCCTGTTAGACAGCAAACTGGCATTAGCTAGTAAAGTTGAAAGTGTGGAATTTCTACTTCTGTGAGTGGAAGACTAGGTAAATTGGATCAATTCTCCCAGTGACCATGAAAAAAGCTTGAAAGTGTTTGAAAAGAATCTTACCCAATGCATCAAAGAAGTAACAAGATGTCAAGGAGTGACATTCAAGATCCTTTTGAAAGAAATCTCAAAGAAGTTGGGGTCCTGGCCCTTCAGAGGTGGGGACCCCAGGAATCCCTGTCTCACAAAGACAGCATCCCAGGAGGAAAGATAAATCAGGAAGGAAAACAGCCCATGCAGACTGTCGGCGAGCTTGAGTTCCTCAAGGATACCCCGAAAAAGGAGGACGATTTTGATACTTGATGAAGGGAATGATTTCCATAACATCATCTGAGGCCTCAAATTGACTTTGGAACGGAAGATGATGTGTATATAACCCTCCACCCTCATCCAGGTACGTAACTTCAGGAAACTGTAGCAGGAGGTACCCGGAGACATGCGCCAAGATTTTCATTGCAGTATGGTGATAACTAAAAACTAGAAATAATCCAAGTGTTCATCAACAAAATGCGCTATTCATATAATCGAACACAACATAGAGCAGGACAAATAAATGGACAGTTGCTGTGTGCACTGGTATAGACAAATCTCACAAATATAATATTCGGCAAAATAATGTAGCAAAAGATAATATGTAATGGGATACTAATAATGTAAGTTCTGAAACAAAAACCTCAGGGCACCTGGGAGGCTCAGTAGGTTAAGCCTCTGACTCTTGATCTCAGCTGGGGTCTTCATCCCAGGGTCTTGAGTTCAAGCTCAGCAGTGGGCTCCACACTGGCCATGGAATCTACCTTAAAATAAATAAACAAACAAACAAACAAACAAATGCACAAACAAAACAAAACAAAATGAATTACAATATGTTATTTAGGAATAAATGCTTATGTAGTATATGTGTTCCCAAGCTTAAAAGCAAGAGAACAACAAACAAAATTCAGGGTAACAGTTGCCTCTGGTACAGGGAGCTTCAGCCATAGTAATGACATTCTTTTTAGAAATAGTCATTCTGGATCCTCCAAATCTGTCCTTGGCATGCAAATGCACTTTGGAAAGACAAGGAGGACATTCCTTTTATAGGTTATAAGGCCAGTCTGCAGTTTGTGCAATGGCTGCCTTCCTTCCATTTCCTAGTTGGATCAATACCCCCCGGTACCTGGTCCCAGAGGGTCTCATTGCAAAATGTGAACGTGTAGCCTCTCTCAAGTCACATCAGTTCGATATAGCCTACAGTGTCCTTTTCTGTCCCATCAGTCGTTGGAATAACATTTGGTCAGGGAAATGCTGCAGTTGCTTCCTCCAGAATCTAGGCTTAGCTGAGGTAGATGTGAAACTTGCTTCTCTCAAAGCAGCTAGCCTGTGCCCACCTCTTTTCCCCCTGCAGATTTGTCTCTTGAAGCAAGATCAAGCTAAGGTTGAGGAGAGCTATAGCTTTGATTGAATTTCAAGGTTTTTTTCACTTATTATTACAGCAAACCATTCTATATGACAAAAGCAGTGAGAATATTTTGAGATGGAAGTAATTAGAATTTTTTCTCTTCTCTGAATAACCAGAACCATGGCACCTGTCAGCCAGCTCCATGGGGTCGAACATTCAGGAATGGTATGGGTAAAGAGTAAATTTGCTTAAACAAGAGTTCCACCTAACATACCGATTGTACAGTAATTGGGTACAAAAACTGATTTCTGGATTAAGCCAAGCTTTCTCGTCCCTCTGGAAAACATGCTGACTGATAAGACCTCACAGCAAACTTGGTCCTGGTGTGCCAGAGATCTGTGTGCTCCCAGCTGAGGTAAATGCTGGCCAGGAGTCAGTTGTGTTTGTTCCCTACCTGTTAATGTCAGTTGTGTCCTTGATGTAGTTAGGTTGTTGAAGTGTGATGAAACAATGAGTAGTAAAGGGAAGTTGTTGTTGCATCTATGAAGATAAAGCTGATTATTTTGGAAAATCTTAATAAAGTTCAATAGAATTGGGTGTGAATACAACCGCTGTGAAAGACTGAGAAAAAAATATAAGAATATAGTAGGGTGTTATGTTTAGATTGTTTCACCAAAATCCTTACAGTCTTCCTCTTAAATGAGCAATGTGTAGAACTTAAAGAATCTGAGGAAATTATTTCCAGGTCCTTTCCAACTGTGTCATTTTGTGATTTTTTTATACATAAAAATATATCATCTTTATAAAAATAGACAGGATTTGTAAAATACATTTAGTCTCTGAAAATGTGCTATATGTAACAGATGACTTTAAATATACAAAGGAAGAATGATGCAACAAATATCTTAGGTTTTAGATTTTTTTTTTTAAGATTTTATTTATTTAGAGAGAGATCACAAGTAGGCAGAGAGGCAGGCAGAGAGGGGGGGGGAAGCAGGCTCCCTGCTGAGCAGAAAGCCCGATGTGGGGCTCAATCCCAGGACCCTGGGATCATGACCTGATCTGAAGGCAGAGCCTTTAATCCACGGAACCACCCAGGTGCCCCAAAGTTTTAGATTTCTTGATAGAAATACTCTTGCATACACTTGAATTGAATTCACAGTTCCTTTAGGCTAATTAGGTTCGGAACCAATAAATACTTTGAAGCTAAAATTATTGATTGCATTATTCAACCTGTAAATGGAGACATTTTTAGGATTGCTTTTGTCAAATTGACAATCTCTTTATGTTCCATGACGCCTCTCTAAAAAACGGGATCCTAAACTTCAAGAGTCCATGTTCATTCCTATGTGTTTTGATCAGATAGATCTTCCTTATAAAGTTATTGGGAAATGTCAATTTTGTTTACTGATATCAAACTCGTGAATTTGGGCAAAGGAGTTTCTCAGATTCTAAAAAAAATTTGAAACCACTCTTCTAGATAATACCTAGGGCCCTACCCTAAATTTTCTGCCCTAAAATTTCTAAGTTTCCATTTTTCACTCAAGAACTGCAAGCTCTCCTTTCTCTAAACCATATTTTACAAGATGGAAAATACATAAATGTTTTAAGAAGTATGAACTCCATTCTAAAGTCAGTTCAAAATGTTGGCTCAATGAGGTACTACTATACATAGATCACTACTTTAGAGACTGAGAAGACAACAAAATAAAAAGAATTTAGTCACATGGCTCCTGACCTCACCTTGCCTAGGAAAACAGTATACAAATTCATTGACAGGACTTTCTTTTTCCAATTGCAACACCCTATGTGTCTTCTGTGTCTTCTGTCCATACATCTCTGTCTTCGTATCTGCAAACAAAGGAGGATACTTTCAACATTAACTTGAAATCTTAGGTATATCTCCATAGAATGGATAAAGCGTTGCCCTAACTTGTGAGTAGCATTGGATTTTTGGTTCGGGAATTCAACTACATCTACAATTAAAGTGAGGTTTGATGAAAGAAAAATGTTTCTGATGACCTCACTGTCACAAGAATCTTCTTCAATAAATCCATTTTCATTTTGCTAGAATATGTGGATAGTTTGTCAACATGTTTAACTCATGGGTTTGTAGTAGAAGGCAGCATGGCTGCCTTCAGCTTGGGTCATGATCCTGGGGTCCTTCCTGGGGTCCTTCCTTCCTGGGATGGAGCCCCAGGGCTGGGCTTCCTGCTCAGCAGGGAATCTATTTCTCCCTCTCCCTCTGAGCCTCCCACCTGCAATTGTGTTCTATCTCTATCTTTTTCAAATAAATAAATAAAATTTTTTTTAAAAAGGACTCTTTTTGTAACTCTTAAGCACATAACCAGTTTAGAACCAGTAGAAATAGGGCTTTTTATTTTAGTAAATCCTGTGTGCTGAGCCCTTCCAGATCTTAAGGAACACTACAGGGCTGTTAGGAATATACTGGTGGTTGAAAAGATAGCTTTGGTATCAGTGAAAAATATATCATTATGACATTGTGGCTTGATGTAAAATTATGACATTGCCTCTTGAGAAAGGTGAAACCCTTCCGTTGACTGACCCAGGAGTTTCAAGGATAATTGGCGTTGCCAAGTAGGTTATGACACATGCCACTTTGAAACTACTCTGAAACTTGCTGAGTGATTCTTATCACATGATGGGGTCCTCGGGACCTGTCAAATTCCCTGAGGACACAGAGGACAGGACACTGTCCCATTAAATGCACGAATCAGTACAGGGATCTTGAAAAACACAAATGAAAGCCAGATAGAAGCTCAAATGCTAGTCTCAAATACCAACCCTGGGGTCAGAATTTCCCGTCAAATATCATTTCACAGCAACAATAAAATGGAATATCCCTAAGTAGAGAAAACTTATTTGTATGGAATAATGTAAAGCAATGCCAGATGCTTTAAAAAATTAATGCTGATTATTTGGTTATTTATTATCTCTATGTGTCTGATTTTAAAGTCTAAGTCTACAGTGTGTTTTTCCTATATAACCATGTTTTTCTGATAAAACCCTGTTTTAAACTATACTATGAGGGGCACCTGGGTGGCTCAGTCAGTTGGGCATCTGCCTTTGGCTTGGGTCGTGATCCTATGGTCCTGGGATTGAGCACCCCCATCAGGCTCAACAGGGAGCCTGCCTCTCCCTCTCCCACTCTCCCTGCTTCTGCTCTTTCTCTTGCTGTCAAATAAATAAATAAAATCTTTTAAAAAGTATTTAAACTGCACTATGAGAACTAAACTCAGTTGTAGCAACATGAATAAATACTTCAAAAGCCAGAGTACTGGGCGTCTGGGTGGCTCAGTGGATTAAGCCGCTGCCTTCAGCTCAGGTCATGACCTCAGGGTCCTGGGATCGAGTCCCGCATCGGGCTCTCTGCTCAGTGAGGAGCCTGCTTCCCCCTCTCTCTCTACCTTCCTCTCTGCCTACTTGTGATCTCTATCTGTCAAATAAATAAATAAATAAAATCTTAAAAAAAAAAAAAAAAAAGCCAGAGTAGCAAGGCTCACAAATAAGGAAGGCCCATCCTAATTGTTAGTTACCACAAATCTCAATAAGTAGGTCAGCGTCTCCACAAGGAATAATCAGATCTCTGGGAACATACAAAGACGACCTAAGGGACACCCAGGGAGACTGGTGGCCCCTAGGTGATCAGTTTCAGAGCCTCAGCTACATATGTACCCTATCCAAACAGGGTCTGAGAACAACCCTGGGGGTTGGGGTGATACAGGATCTCCTTTCCACCTTTGCTTTCACTTTATGGAAAAAAAAAAAAAAAGCCAACCTTTCTCCATGGCTGTTCTTACTATGAAGCAATCCCTCCATTGAGAAAACCTCCATGATGCAAATAAAGAGAAAGGTGAACTATTTATGTTGATATTGAGAAAGTGAAGGCCTCTAAAGATTGGGTAACAAATCCTTCTTCATTTGAAAATGATTTCTAAATCTTTGCTTGCAATAAAATTAAAGCCAAATCTAGATACTAGATAATTAAAAATACTTCTGACTGATACATTGCTAGGTGATTTTTGGCATCTAAATGGCAAGGAGTTCAAAGAATTGAGTAATTGAGTGACATTGCAAGAACAAAACTCAGGACTCTCCACCAATAACTTATGGGAACAAAGTTTTTCAGCACTTATATAAAAATAATTCAAAATGGAAATAAAATTGATACTGAATCCTGACTCATTCTAGTAATAGTCACACAGAGATGCAGTGCCTGAAGAATAAGACTCATCTCCTTAATAGATGCATAATGTTAAATAATTTAATCATCAAAACTTATAATATATTTTTGTTGTTTTGATCAATGGTGCACTGGTTATGATTAAAATGATAGGGCCAGCCAGAAGATTTTTTAATTACTTAAGCCTTAAAAAAAAAATCTTAAATTATTTAAGCCTTATGGTCATTGGAAATTAAATGTTCGTTTATATTTCCATTTATATGCATATTTTTGTTTCAGGAAATTATGGTATTGTAAAGCCTTTCAATCATAGAATGTATTAGGTTAAAGATGGAGGAAGGAAGTTAAGGGGGGAGGAGGGAGAAATTTCCAGCTATTTAAAAAGAACATGTTCATCTTATAGTACAAATATGCTAGATATCAAATCTTTACGGCATTCATATTCTACTGGACATTTTTTAAAATGTAATATAGGAATTTTAAATGTCGATATTTACAACATGCCAAAATTTACATCATTTGTAACCATTAAAAACTACCTTGGTATTTTAGATATTTAAAATTTAGGGGTAGATTTAAATTTTCTAAATATTTAAGAGACATATAGTATTTCAAAATGATTTTATAGGACACAGCAAAGCAGTTAAAGAGCATTGGTAGGCCAGGAATAATCCGCAGCTGTCTGCAGATGTCTGGTTCTACAAATACACACATGTCTAGATTGTTATGTGGACTGTCCCGGTTGCAGAAAAAAAAAAAATATTCTTTGCCCATTCCAGGCAAAGGCTCAGACTGAGTAAGTCCGAGGTGGACCAGCTCTTGAGATGGATCTGGCAGTCCTTGGGAGTGTTCCAATGCCAGGAGGCTAAGGATTACAATTTAAGAAACACACTTTGATCTAGGTTGCCCTTCTTCCTAGTTTTGAGAAGCACGGGGGCTCAGATGTATACCTTTATCCATATGCATTTTAGTAATACAACAGTTACTGCCTTGCAACTTGAATTCTTAAACTTATGGGACAGTTGCCCTGCTGTATTACTTCCTCATTGCTGTCCACTTATTTCCTCTCAAAGTCCATCCGTGACAATGGCATGAAGCCACCTAAGAAGCTATAAAAACTGCTGAGGTCCCTCTCCAGCGTTCCACCTGAACAGTCACTCATTCATTTACTCCTTTATTCAGGGCGTGGGCTGGGGCCTGAAGACTTTAAGAAGAATCAGACAAACTCCTTGTCCTCAAGGGTGATGAGTGCAGGGATTGATTCAGCCATGCGAACCAATCATTTCAATACATTGGGTAAACGTCGGAACAGAGAAGAAAATGAAAGCCTTTGGGGACACAAGTAATAAGCTACAACCTCTGCTTTCAACGGGCTGGAAAGATTTCTATGAGGAACTGAGAGATCGAAGTTGGGAGCCTAAAACAGCAACACGGGAGGAGAACTGAGCAAATCACCAGCCATAACACACACATGCACACGTGTGTGTGCGTGCACACACACACACACTTATTTGCATTGCAATTCTTACACCAACTACCCAGAATATGTGCAGAATTCATAGGTCAAGGGCACAGCCTCCCACAGAACAGCCCTTACTTCAGACCTCAGTTGCAAGTTTAGGGATTCCCCATCACCTACACTTCTGACAAGCCGGCTACAAATTCAGGGCTTCCCACAACACGGTCAGGTTCGATTATACGTTAAAGTAACTCATGGGGGGGGGGGGTGCCTGGGTGGCTCAGTTGGCTAAGCGTCTGCCTTTAGCTCAGGTCATGATCCCAGGGACCTGGGATCAAGCCCCGTGTTTTATTACTAAGGTATCATTGAATCGTCCACTCAAGTGACAGAAGTCAATCTCCAGCCCACTTCTGTCCTCAGAGGTCAGGCTGATATCATGTGGCTCTAAGCTCTAAGCTCTAATGACATGGGTGTTTTTTCGGGTTCACAGCCTGTATCTCATTAACATAAACTCAGGAATGGTCCAAGGGGTTCACTATGAATACTGAACAGTCCCATTACCCAAGAAATGTCACAGATTTAGAGGTTATCTTTCAGGAACCAGGGACAAAAACTGGCCAAATTCTTTATTATATGACGTTATTCTTAAAATGCTTTCATTACCTTCAGGACATATATCAGCACATTCTAGATGGTCCCGCATTGTCATTTTCCAGCCTTCCCCATCAGTCTCACGTTCCCAGCCACTCCCCGCCCAAAAGAAACACACGGTGTAATAAAACCCCAGGAAAAGCTCTGGATGTAGAGGAGATGGTGAGCTCGCTGGTCAGTGAGATGCATCAGTGTGTCAGGATAGTGAGACGTACTGAGGGTGCCTAGGGGCTCACGTCAGAACCCTCTCAAACCTCGCCCATGGGATTCTTTGTGTTTGGCTGTTCCTGATTTTCACCCTTTACAATAAAGCTATAATTTAAGTGCAGTACTTTTCCTGAGTTCTATGAGTTATTGCAGCACATCATCCAACCTGAAAGTATCGTGGGAACCCTTGCATCTGTAGCCTAACACAGTACCTTGCATATAATACTTGCTCAATTAATAATTGCTGCCTGAAAGAAAGAATGGAATCAATAAATGAGTAAAGGCTGCTCATATGCATTCTTAAGAACTCCTATCTTTCCAATCATGAAAACTCTCTAATCTGCACCATCTGTCTCAAAACTTTTAACTTTGACTTATTAACCCCAACAGGGTACCCGACACATCACTGCCACGTTCCTAGAGACATCTCTCTTCAGTTATCAACCCCAAATTAAACTCTTTCTCATTCTCCAGAGGGAGAGGCTGCCCCTGACCCTGGACACCTTGACTGCTTTATTTTCACTCTTTCCTCCTTTTCCACGACCAATCAGGGTCCACTTCGGAGTCTGTAACAATGTAAAATTGAAGTCTGCCATATATTACAGTGTAAAGGTCCTCCCAAGACCCTTAATGATGTCAACTCATAATCTTTGTTTTTTGCAACCCTGGTTGCACACTGGAATTACATGGGGGTGGCTTTTTATCCTTTAAATTGAGATATGATTGATGCATAACATCAGATTAGAATAGGGATGTAACCTAAAGGTTTGATGCGTGTGTATATTGTGACATGATTACCACCATAAGTTGGGTAAACATCTATCACCACATAGAATCACAATTTTTTATTCTTGTGATGAACGCTTTTGAGATCTACTCTCTTAGCCACTGTCAGACGCACAAAACAGTATTGTTAACTATTGTCACCTCGTTGGTGCTTTTAAAACCTACTGAAACTCAGTTAAAGCCGAATCTCTGTCTGATGGGGCCCTAGCATGTGTCTATTTTTAAAGGTCCCAAGGGATTATGATATGCAGGCTGCTGTGTCCTACTGGGATAGCTGCAGGATCCATCAGTCATGGCTGGGTTCGTAAATTTGCTCCCACCAAGAGCACCAGTCATATCTCCTAATTTCCTAATGGCTTAACCCTGGTGAATGTGCAAATATATTATCTGAAAAAGGGACAGTAGCTGTGTAGAAAGCCCTCTGGGTTGCTGCCCTCATTCATCAAAATCCCCTATATTCTAACCCTGTGCTCATGGCCATACGTGAGAAATGGATGCCTCGACCACGTTATTCCAACAACCTCTCTTTAAAATTGGAAGCTTGGAACAAAATTAGAGCTAACGGACAGTAATGGTGTTTGTAGCTTTTGATGATTTCCTTGGTGTTCATACATTGTGGCCAATTTCCAGCTACTAATATACTATCATCTGGTTTGCAAAACTCCTGAAAATGTAACATTGGGTTCTCCCAAGCCACTTTGAGCCAGCTCCAACACACACACAGAGAGCTGAGTCATCTTAAAGTCAGGAACTCGGATAAGGTTCAAGTACACTTCCTACCCCATTTCCTGAACTTCCCAGGACTAAGTGATGCGACTCTTAAATTCTCAGAGACGCCCGTCTCATTCATCTTCCTTCCACTAAGTACCTTTTTCCTTTGTGGCTTAAGCTGTTCACAACCAGCTTTTCCTACGCGCAGTAGAAAGATCCTAAAATCATGGGGTCACTCTTCAGCATATGAACATTTTAGTTTGCCTAATTATCAGATGCTTGGTTTCCTGAGAGAAGTAAGTAACAGGGCAGGCCTGGCAGGAGAGTCCCTGGGAAGGAAGGCTAAGTGAGCAGAAGGTAGCATGCAGGCTCTCTGTGCTTGTCGGGAGACACGAAAGAGAGGGTCACAGGGGGAGTGGAGGACAAGGGAGTGCTCGAAACAGACCTTATTTTCAGAATTCTCTGCCCAGTATGGCTTCCGGCACTCTACCTCCCTTGGAGAGAATTCAGCAAATGTTTTGAAAGGGCTATTGATCCAAACGCTAAGGATGCTAGGGTTGTTTACTTACAAGCACTCATCTCCTATTTTAAAAGAAGCCAAGACACTGTAGCTTTGAGGAGTAAGGAAGAGAGGCGGAGAAAAGAGAGAGAACAAACCGGGTAGGGGTACCTGGGGGCTCAGCTGGCTAAGCGTCCTACTCTTGTTTCCAGCTCAGATTATGATTTCAGAGTTCTAAGACTGAGACCCGCATTGGGCTCTGCACTCAGCACAGAGTCAGCTTGTCCCTCTGCCCCTGCCCCCGTTCACTCTCTCTTTCTTTATCTCTGTCTCTAAAATAAATAAATAAAATCTTTTTTTTAAAAAAGTGGGCTAGAGACGATTATGTCTGAGTCTTCCCAAATATGCTGGGGTGCAAAAGCATTCTGTTCCTCAATGCTTGCAAACTTGTCCACAGAACTGGGGGGGGGGGGCGGGGTACATACTGTATACACACTCCTACTCTGCCACCTTCCCCAAAACAAGGTGTT